>NW_026708842.1:0-33242 GCF_902713425.1 Acipenser ruthenus
ACTTTACAGAGCGTTTAAAAGGGACCAAAAACAAAGCACACAGAAAGAGTACTTGGAACTGCAAACACAAGTCAAAAAGGAAGTTAGAAAGGCCAAGAGAGAGATAGAAATCAATATTGCTAAGGGGGCTAAAACCAATTCCAAAATGTTTTTCCAATATTATAACAGCAAGAGAACATTCAAAGAGGAGGTTAAAGTCTAAGAGACACAAATGGCAAAATCATAGATGAAGAAAAAAAAATAGCAAATATATTAAATTATTACTTTTCACAGGTTTTTACAAAGGAGGACACGGACAACATGCCCCACATGTCGACCTGTTCCTATCCAATTTTAAATAACTTTAGCATAACAGAGGCAGAAGTGTTAAAGGGACTAGGAGCTCTCAAAATAAACAAATCCCCTGGGCCGGATGAGATCCTCCCAATAGTACTCAAAGAAATGAAATAAGTTATTTACAAACCGCTAACCAAGATCATGCAACAGTCTCTTGACACAGGGGTTGTACCAACAGACTGGAAAATAGCAAATGTAATACCAATCCACAAAAAGGGAGACAAAACCAAAACCAGGTAACTACAGACCAATAAGCCTGACTTCTATTATATGTAAAACTTATGGAAACTATAATAAGATCCCAAATGGAAAATTACCTATATGGTAACAATATCCTGGGAGACAGCCAGCATGGTTTTAGGAAAGGGAGATCATGTCTAACTAACCTACTTTACTTTTTTGAGGATGCAACATTGAAAATGGATAACTGCAAAGCATACAACATGGTTTATTTAGATTTCCAGAAAGCTTTTGACAAAGTCCCGCATAAAAGATAATTCTCAAACTGAACGCAGTAGGGATTCAAGGAAATGCATGCACATGGATTAGGGAGTGGTTAACAGGTAGAAAACAGAAAGTACTGATTAGAGGAGAAACCTCGAAATGGAGTGAGGTAACCAGTGGTGTACCACAGGGATCAGTATTAGGTCCTCTGCTATTCCTAATCTACATTAATGATTTAGACTCTGATATAGTAAGCAAACTCGTTAAATTTGCAGACGACAACAAAAATAGGAGGAGTGGCAGACACTGTTGAAGCAGCAAAGGTCATTCAAAATGATCTAGACAGCATTCAAAATTGGGCAGACACATGGCAAATGAAATTTAATAGAGAAAAGTTAAAGTATTGCATGCGGGCAATAAAAATGTGCATTATAAATATCATATGGGAGATACTGAAATTGAAGAAGGGAACTATTAAAAAGACCTAGGAGTTTATGTTGAATCAGAAATGTCTTCATCTAGACAATGTGGGGAAAGCTATAAAAAAGGCTAACAAGATGCTTGGATATATTGTGAGAAGTGTTGAATTTAAATCAAGGGAAGTAATGTTAAAACTCTACAATGCATTAGTAAGACCTCACCTAGAATATTGTGTTCAGTTCTGGTCACCTCGTTACAAAAAGGATATTGCTGCTCTAGAAAGAGTGCAAAGAAGAGCAACCAGAATTATCCCGGGTTTAAAAGGCATGTCGTATGCAGACAGGCTAAAAGAATTGAATCTATTCAGTCTTGAACAAAGAAGACTGCGCGGCGATCTGATTCAAACATTCAAAATCCTAAAAGGTATAGACAATGTCAACCCGGGGGACTTCTTTGACTTGAAAAAAGAAAAAAGGACCAGGGGTCATAAATGGAGATTAGATAAAGGGCATTCAGAACAGAAAATAGGAGGCACTTTTTTACACAGAGAATTGTGAGGGTCTGGAACCAACTCCCCAGTAATGTTGTTGAAGCTGACACCCTGGGATCCTTCAAGAAGCTGCTTGATGAGATTCTGGGATCAATAAGCTACTAACAACCAAACGAGCAAGATGGGCTGAATGGCCTCCTCTCGTTTGTAAACTTTCTTATGTTCTTATGTTCTTATGTTCTCTCTGCCTCGCTTCGCCCACGCTACTCCACTACTCCGCTCGCTCCACTGGCTCCCGATCACCTCTCGCATCCAGTTCAAGACTCTTGTACTAGCCTACAGATGCCTTGACCAGACTGCACCCAGCTACCTCCAGACCCTCATCTCTCCCTACACCCCCACTCGACCTCTCCGCTCCGCCTGCACTAGAAGACTAGCTCTACCTCCGCTACGCTCCCCTGCCTCCAGAGCCCGCTCCTTCTCCACCCTTGCTCCGCAGTGGTGGAATGACCTTCCTACAGATGTCAGGACTGCCCAGTCCCTGACCACATTCCGGCGCCTCCTTAAGGACTCACCTCTTCAAAGAGCACCTGTAGAACTCCTCCTTTGTATCCTGGGACACTATCACCCTTCATGTAAATGTGCTTTATTTTGCTCTTATCTGCCCCTATTTTACTGCATTTAATCCTGTACTTCAGAATACTGTAATCTGCCAAGTGTTTATCCTGTAGTACTTTGTATTTAATCATATACTGATGTAACTATCACTATTTAATCATATCCTGATGTAACTATCACTATTATCTGCTGTATTATTGAATTGTGGTTTGTCACACTTATACTTTGCTTGAACAAAAGTTATTGTATTTCTTGCTCTTATTGTATTACTTGTATTGTAACACTTGAAATGTATTTGCTTACGATTGTAAGTTGCCCTGGATAAGGGCGTCTGCTAAGAAATAAATAATAATAATAATAATAATAATAATAATAATAATAATAATAAACATCACAATAAAACTTTTAAAACTTAGGGCTAAATGTACTAAAGGATTGTGCCTGTTTTTAAGAGCCATAAACCTGTCTCAAATGAGCTGGATGTGTTAGGTGACATGTACTAAACAAGCACAATGATATTTGTGAGGTTTATAAGAAATGTTTTGCTGATGTAATTTGTCTTTGCGGTTAAGTATAATATTTAATTCTGGGTGTTCCTGTAAAAGATCGCAAAAATGAGGTGGAGGTAGTGCAAATGAGGGTTCCAAATATTATAATTAGATGTACTAAAGCTGCCGACAATTACGACACTTACAATTGCATCAATTTGTTAAGAACTTTTGAAAGCATGTTTTAAACAGTCGCAATTGTTGCTGGCATTTCCCAGTCTACTTTTGCGCTGCCAGTTGTGCTCAATGCATTTTTGAGGCGAACACCTAAGTACCTAATTTTCACTAAAGTCAGGGTGTACTTACAATCCTTGAAAACAAATTTCTATGACATTTCTGGTTTCCCCAACATGTTGGGAACACATGTGCCACTAACACCTCCAGCTTATTCTGAGCATCTGTATAGGACCATGATCTATTTTGTGTTAATTGTCTAGGCTACTAAGTAGGCCAAGTTAAAAATAATAATAAAAAAGCTACAATCATTAAGTTTCATTTAAAATAATCTTTTATTCACATTGTTACACCAACATGTACAATGCAGCAGCGTGATTTATTTGTGTTACCAGTAGGCTAAAGTAAAAAGAAAGTGTTTAGGTGTTCATTTGATTTTACTATTGCACTGTGTATTGCATAGGCTTACTGTACAAATTTATATTTCTACATAATGTAATGTGTAGCCTACCCAAAACACGTTTGTGTTATATATTGTAACCCGGCCCGGCACTCACGGTCGTTCGTTTGCCCCTTTCAAAGCAGACCCAGGACACAGGAAATGGAGTTTCAAGCGCGGTTGCGCTATTTTTAATAAACACAAAAATAAACACAAACACAAAACAAACCTAACTCCGTTTTGGAGTACTTACTAAACAGTTATTCCCTGACTAACTTGCAGGACGGCTAAGCCGTTTACCTGGCACCACGGAACATAAACCAAAACCACACAGGTTTTAACACAGCACGTACTTCTTTTATGACTGCTCGGAAGCAGAGCACCTCTCTTCTGCTTCCTTCTACTCAGCAGCCCCGTGCAGACTGACTGCACATCTTAAATACCCCTGCACCTAGTACTAATTGATAATAACTACCAGGTGCGGGTGATAATTAAACAAATAAAACATTAATTTAAACAAAATGTGCATTCGCACATGTTTTTGGCAGGGAAGATCTTAACCCCCCTCCCTGCCATGTTACACATCCTCCCCCTTAAGTGTGCAGCACTGATCGGCTGTTCCAAGGCCACCTCCCCCCCTAAACACAACCACCCACCCTCAAGTCCACAAATGTCAATTTTCGCCCTCTTCCACGGACGGGCTTGAGGGTGGGTCGGTCCCCTCCGGCGCTTCCAGGAAGGGGCCGGGAACCGGCGACACGGGACCCCCACCGGGATGACAGGGGCGACCAAAGCGACGGCCGGGGAACAGGAGGATGCAGCAGCGGGCAGAGGTCTTCACCTGGGGACCGGCGCAGCGATGTCCGATCACCCAGGGGGAGCTTAGCAGCGAACAGGGGGAGCACCAGCGACGTCTGACAGCAGCTCAGCGACGTCTGGGTGCTCGGGGAGAGCGGGGGTAGGGAACCAGGGGTAGAGCTGTGGCTGGTGGTGCACACTCCTGGGCTCCAGGTCTAGCGCAGGGAGGTCCAGGCAGACCGGCAGGGTGTCCAAGAGCAAGGGGCACGGGATCACCTGCAGCAGCGCCGGGCCGGATCGCAGGGGTGGTGGTCGGGGTTGTGGTGGAGGTGGGCTCCTCACCTCCTCCCCCTTGTCTGTAGCCGGCGGCGGTACCTCTTGCTCCCTCGGCTGTCCTTCCTCTGGCTCCGGGACGGACTCCTCCCGCTCAGGACACAGCACCACATCCTCTGGTGCAGGAGACGCGCGGGGCTTCTCTCGCCGGGACTGCAGACAGCGGTGCCTCTCCTTGCCTGCTCCCATTTTTGGAGCAGCAGCTCCAGCTCTGTTGGCTCCCGCTCCCTTGCTTCCAACGGAGCCAACCCCAGCTCTCTCTCCCATCTCTCAGTCTGCTCTAACTGAGCAGCGGTGTCCGGTTGATCCTTGCGATCAACTCTTCAATGCTTTCCATTTTTCTCTGGGGTCGTAGGGGCGCCCACACCCGCTGCCACCATATGTAACCCGGCCGGCACTCATGGTCATTCGTTTGCCCCTTTCAAAGCAGACCAGGACACAGGAAATGGAGTTTCAAGCACGGTTGCGCTATTTTTAATAAACACAAAAATAAACACAAACACAAAACAAAACCTAACTCCGTTTTGGAGTACTTACTAAACGGGTTATTCCCTGACTAACTTGCAGGACGGCTAAGCCGTTTACCTGGCACCACGGAACATAAACCAAAACCACACAGGTTTAACACAGCACGTACTTCTTTTTATGACTGCTCGGAAGCAGAGCACCTCTCTTCTGCTTCCTTCTACTCAGCAGCCCCGTGCAGACTGACTGCACATCTTAAATACCCCTGCACCTAGTACTAATTGATAATAACTACCAGGTGCGGGTGATAATTAAACAAATAAAACAATTAATTTAAACAAAATGTGCATTTGCACATGTTTTGGCAGGGAAGATCTTAACCCCCCTCCCTGCCGTGATACAATATATAATAGATATATATATATATATATAGATATATATATATATATATATATATATATATATATATATATATATATATATATAAGCATGACATTGGTAGAAGAATTCAGAGTCAGTTCTAAGCCTTCTAGGAACTGGGTTACCTGATTCCTGGAAAGGGATATTACACCGTTTTGCCCACACATTTCTGTGTGTTCTGCTTTCACATTTTTTAAATGGTCAGTTTGTGAAATAAACTTTGTTCACCAGCTGGCCCTGCTTTAGTACAAAGCTCACGCTACATACTGATAACGTTGCTCTTAAATTACTGTGGCTGGTTCTTTGGCTGAAGAGATATTATCAGCTCATCATCTAACCATGGAATATTGTGCAATTAAATCACTTAAACTCCTGATGGTAAATAATGTAACATAATGCACTGGGATGCAAGACGCAAGAGATGAAGAAAAATCTATTCACATTGACCTCAAAACTTTATTTAGGCACTATGATTTGACTGGCGAAAAATAACACTGGTAGTAGTAAAGGCACTACAGCGAATGTCACTTTCTAAGCCCTGTCCCTTTCGATTGATTTATGACCACAAGTCCCGCCCCTATTGGTTGATATATGACCCTAAGCACGCCCTGTCCACACCTTTGATTTATGACCATTAAGCCCCGCTCCTTTCAACGCTTTTTTGGTTGATTTATGACCCTTAAGCCCCACCCCTTTTCCCACGCTTTTCAGTGATTTATGGACCATTAAGCCCAGCCCCTTTTCTCACACTTTTGAGTGATTTACAGCCCTGCCCCTTTTCCACACCTTTTTGTGTGATTTATGACCCTTTTTTCCCACCCCTTTTTTCTGACATTAACCGGATTTCCATCAAAAATAGCTCACCCCTAAAATGGCATCTGTTGTGCCCTAGTTTGTAGACTATTACATAAAAAAAGACAGGTGTGTGTGTGTCTATTTCTCCTTTGACCATGTTCGAGTCCCTCCACAATAACTTGGGTTATAGACAAACAGAGAGACTCTAAACATACGCAAGCATTTCATCATCACTAAATTAAACACATATTTTACTGAAAAGGAACCATGATGGTATGATGAAAATGTGCGGGCCCCTACATTTCCCCCGGTTTCCAGGTCGTGTAGGTATCGGTGTCTTTCCATAATACACATGGTTCTACATAATGGTTGATTTTAATATTACAACATACTCTAAAAACGATTTAAAGTTATTTTTGAATCTAATAAATGTTAGCACAGGTTTGAAAAGTTTTTGGATTGTAGGAGCCTACCCATAATGCACTGGGTCTGCCTAATGGTTGATATTAATATTACAGAGAACTCTAAAAACCTATTTAATGTTATTTTAGAAGCTAAAAAATATTACCACTACATTCTTTGCAACTAATAGGATTATTTTAAAACCAAATTAGGAATAAGGGTCATCTTTTTATGTTAAAACTGAATATATGGATTTAACACATAGTCTTGATTATCAGTTCCACATACTGCCATCTCGTGGTTGTTTTTTAATATTGCAGCATTCTCTAACTGATTTCAAAATATAGTCTAAAAACCTATTTAAAGTCATTTTAGACGTTGATAAATGTTAGCACTACATTCTTTGGGTTAATACAATTATTTTAAGACCAAATAATATTAGGAATAAGGATAATCTTTTTCTGTTAAAACTATATATATATATATATATATATATATATATATATATATATATATATATATATATATATATATATGGATTTAACATATAGTCTTGAATAGCAAAAAGATGTAATATTATAGACTATTACATAGAAAAAAAGAATCAAAATATATATGTAATATTATTATAAACTATTACTAGAACAAAGAATAAAAAATATGTTATATTATAGACTATTACATAGAAAAAAAAGATGTAATTATATAGCCTATTACATAGAAAGAAAAAAAAGACCAAATAAGATGTAATTAGGAATAAGGATAATCTTTTTCTGTTAAAACTGTATATATGCTGTAGGATTCATATAGGATTAACAGTTCCACATACGCTCGTCTGGAACTTGATTTTAATATTGCAGCTGGCTGTAATTATTTTCAAAATATAGCCTAAAAAACTATTAATGTTATTTTAGAAGCTGAAAAAATGTTAGCAGTACATTCTTTGGATAATATCTTTTTAAAATAAAAATGTTCCAATTACTATCGACAGGATTTAAACCTGTGAGGGCTGTTCACCCGTTCGATCTTAAGTCTAATGCCATAAACACTCGGCCACGATAGTCTCCCCCTGAAAACAGTCTTAAGGCTTTAGAGTAGGGTAGTGTTTTTATTTTAATTTTTTTGAAAAACAATTTTGGGTTGTTTATAAATGACGTATGTATATGAAAATGTAATTTAGAAAAATGTGAAAATAAAAAACATATTAACTGGCGGAGGGCTTCGATCCCCGTACTCATTGCTGAGAGCTTTGCACGCTCCATGGCTCTTTGCAGAGTCCTAGAACATTCCAGCCACCTTACCATCGGTCCACATCGGCTTCCTATCTGAGGTAGGTGAATTTGTATATATGTAGTGTCGTTTCAAAGACCTCCCTGAGAGCTGCCATGTTTGGTCATGTTATATTATTATTATTATTATTATTATTATTTATTTCTTAGCAGACGCCCTTATCCAGGGCGACTTACAATCGCAAGCAAATACAAATACATTCAAGTGTTACAATATAAGTCATACAATAAGAACAAGAAATACAATAATTCTCAAGTGTGACAAACCACAATTCAATAATACAGCAGATAATAGTGAAAGTTACATCAGGATATGATTAAGTAGTGATAGTTACATCAGGATATGATTAAGTACAAAATACTACAGATTAAACACTTGGGAGATTACAATATTCTGAGGTACAGGATTAAATGCAGTAAAATAGGGGGCAGATAAGAGCAAAATAAAGCATATTTAAATGAAGGGTGATAGTGTCCCAGGATACAACAGAGGAGTTCTACAGGTGCTGTTTGAAGAGGTGAGTCTTAAGGAGGCGCCGGAATGTGGTCAGGGACTGGGCAGTCCTGACATCTGTAGGAAGGTCGTTCCACCACTGCGGAGCAAGGGTGGAGAAGGAGCGGGCTCGGGAGGCAGGGGAGCGTAGCGGAGGTAGAGCCAGTCTTCTAGTGCAGGCGGAGCGAGAGGTCGAGTGGGGGTGTAGGGAGAGATGAGGGTCTGGAGGTAGCTGGGTGCAGTCTGATCAAGGCATCTGTAGGCTAGTACAAGAGTCTTGAACTGGATGCGAGCGGTGATCGGGAGCCAGTGGAGCGAGCGGAGTAGTGGAGTAGCGTGGGCGAAGCGAGGTAGAGAGAACACCAGGCGAGCAGCAGAGTTCTGGATGAGCTGGAGCGGACGGGTGGCGGACGCAGGGAGGCCAGCCAGGAGGGAGTTGCAGTAGTCTAGGCGGGAGAGTACCAGGGCCTGGACCAGGAGCTGGGTAGCATAGTTGGTGAGGAAGGGTCGGATTCTTCGGATGTTGCTCAGGAAGAATCTGCAAGTGCGTGCCAGAGTGGAGATGTGCTGGGAATAAGAGAGGCAGGGGTCCAGGGTGACTCCAAGGTTTTTAGCTGAGGAAGAGGGAGAGAGTGTGGTAGATTCCAGAGGAACAGAGATAGAGAGATCAGAGGAGGGGAGGAGGAGGGAAAGAAAGGAGGTCAGATTTAGAGAGGTTGAGTTTGAGGTGATGCGAGTGCATCCAGGAGGAAATAGCAGACAGACAGGTAGAGATACGGGAGGAGATGGTGGAGTCAGAGGTGGGAAGGAGAGGAAAATCTGAGCATCATCAGCATAGAAATGGTATGAGAAACCATAGGATGCGATGAGGGGGCCCAGGGAGCGGGTGTATGACGGTATTATTCAAGGTTCATACTGCTTAAAAGAGAAGAACCGTCAGCATGGCTTCTGCAGCATTTGGAGATATTTCAGACAGCTCTTGTGACGAGTGGTTTGATTTTGATCACATTCCAGAGAATAAGGACGCTGAAGATCCCGAGGCGCCGTGGCAATGGTGTGTATCTGAAAAAGTGTGTTTTCTACCTTCTTATGAACTGCCGAACCAGAGTCTTCCTACCACCCCTTTTAAGGAGCCGGAGGTTCCAACCGAACCTGTCTTTATACCGTTGGCTCACACTCTTCCTACAGAACTCCCAGAGGATCACGACGACCCCAACAGCCTTTACGGAGTGACATTCACAAGAATCCTCAAGATTGTCAAGGGCCTTCTGGTCTCTCTACTGGAAGTGATCATAGACCGGGATCTGCAGAAAAATTGTGCCGGTTGAGCCGTGGACCACCCCAGCCAGAGATGTCATAGCTGTCTCTTTGAAGCGGACTATGGTTATTTCAACAGGAGGTTTGAAGAAATAATAGCTAAAATACATGTACCTTGGTTAAGGATTCTGGTTTCTAAGGCTCTTCATCTACTCAATTTTTTCCTACCTCTGAACAAGATTCAGAAACTGATTGAGGATTCTTTAATTGAACTGAGACCTGAACCTTACATAAAAGAGAAGCTCCAGCAGCTGCAACAGGACCTGGACGAAAGGACTCAAGAAGTGGTTAAAAAGATAACTAGATCTTTCTATCATAGAAACTTTACCGACCCCCAGGCTCCTCTGACTTATTTTGGTGCTTTTTAACTTCGACTGATCTGCACTGGATAATATTGCTTCTCGTTCTAGACCCTCTCTGTATTGTGTGCTTTGACCCTCAAAAAAGAATGGAAAACTTCAACAACTATTGGGGTATGTGACTTTATTTTAAATGTATCAGCTGTGCTTGTTTAAAAATGTTAATCTTTTTACTGTGTTATTTAAATGTTTTTTCATTATTGTTTCTCTTTGTTTGACTGCTGGTCTGTTTTGTATATTAAGAATCATTCCAAGACGACCGCCATGTTTTATTTTAAATGTATCTAGGGCTTTTCTTTAGGGATGCTTGTTTAAAAATGTTTGATTTCTGCATGCTATATGCTTTAATATCGTGGGTGTCTGATGTTTTGCTAAATGTTTATACATGCTATTGAGTACTTGCTTGTCATAATATTTATATTCGTTTAGAGCTGTATAACCTAATGGATCGACTACAGAGAAGGTGCCTTTATCATGACACTGTAATCTTTGTGAGCAAACCCGGAGATTGGAACCCGCCGCTAGGTGATTATCTAGGGGAATTGACCAGCGAGCTTAAACCAAGTGATACATACGGCTATAAAACAAAACCATTAATCTCCAAACTCCAAAACTACTAATCTCCCATTCTGAAAGATTTGGTTCAGAATTTCGTGAGTCCTGATCGAGACACCCCTCCTGAAAAAATCTTGATTGAAGGGACTCAAATTCACAGAAATAAAAAGAGTTTCAGCTAGAAAATAGACCACACAGGAAAACTTTTCAGATTGTGTACAATAAGAGAGTATTGAAGTCTGACTGTAACACGTTCCCCTATGGATACTGAAGGAGGTTTCGATGTACATCTTTCCATCTTTTTTGCTGTGATCATATCGGGACCCTCTAGTTCAGGGAAAAGCTTTTTTGTGAAAAAAACTTTTAGAAAACTCTTCACAGATTCTGTTGCAAATTCCTGAGAATATAATATACTGTTATAGCTGCTGGCAAAAATTATACGATGAATTAGCTTGTACATTTCTCAATTTAAAATTTGTTGAAGGTATACCCCCCTCTCTCTGTGATGATTCCTTACTCCCCCCTAACAAAGTCAATTTAATAATTATCGATGATTTGATGAAGGTGGCTAGTGAAAATGATGAAATACAGAAAGCCTTTACAAAATACACGCACCATAGGAATTTATGTATATTATATCTAGTACAAAATTTGTTTTTTCAGGGTAAAATGAGTCGTACCATAAACTTAAATGCTAATTACATGATTATTTTTAAAAATCCCAGACAAGCTGCAGATTAACACCCTAGAGAGACAGATGTACCCCGCGAAACTGTAATTTCTTTTTAGAAGCCTTTGAGGATGCAACAAAACAACCATACAGATATCTCTTGGAACAGTGCCTTGCGAAAGTATTCGGCCCTGTCACAAAGACGGCCAGAGTGGGTGGCGTCAGACCAGAAACGAATTCAAACACACAGACAGTGGTTGTGATGAGCTGAGTGCAATGGCTGCACTCAGCGTTTATTAACAAATAAAAGGTTTGAAAACAACGGAATACAAAACAGGACACGGCACTTGACGCCAAAATAAACAGACAGACAAAACGACTAACACTAAACAAACGGTGCACGGACAGACAAACACGGTGAGTGAAAACACTATTTTTACGTTACGTTCTTTTACTTTATTTCTCCTCCTCTCTCCCGTTCTCCACTCACCGAACACCCAACCCTGACTGAATGAAATGTGCGTCTATATATACTATTGTGCTGGGATTCAATGACTAATTAATTATTCACTTGAATCCCAGCACGTGAATTAATTCTGTGCAACCCCGTGCCACACATTATACATATTTTATCTGCACGTGAAGTGATGTGCCATCCTCGTGCCTAAATATAATTATACACTTTAAACACACGTGAAACACAGACCCGTTTATATCCCGTGTACCAATCTATACACCAACATTAACATACGCACGCATACATACATACACAGAACACACAAATGCACACAGGGGCGGGGCACTTTGCCACATATACCCCCCCTTGTGCGCAGCACACATGGCCTCAACGGCCACCTCCCCCCTTAAATACCCAGCAGTCCAGGCCAAAGTCTCGGGCTGGGAAGGGAGGCTTCAGTGGGCCCATGGCTGGAAATGCTGTCAGCTCCCCTGCCGGTAGTGGCACGGCTGACAGCATGCTGGTCCCGTCCTGCAGCGAAAAAGCTGCGGGGGCAGGTGGTCCCCCCGACCTCCCCCTTCTTCGTAGCCGGCAGCTCCCTCCTGTGGGGCTCCGGCCACAAGAACTCCTGCAGCGAAACTGCTGCTGGGGAAAGTGGTCTCCAGACCTCGTCCCCCTTCTTCGTGGCCGGCAGCTCCCCTTTCTGGGGCTCCGGCCACCGTACTCCCTGTGGAGGTACGGGCAGCAGAGGCAGCTCCTGCTCCTCTGCTCCGGGCGGTGGCGGAAGCAGAGGCAGCTCCAGCTCCTCTGCCCCTGGTGGTGGTGGAGGCAGAGGCAGCTCCTGCTCCTCTGCTCCTGGCGGTGGTGGAGGCAGAGGCAGCTCCAGCTCCTCTGCTCCTGGCGGTGGTGGAGGCAGAGGCAGCTCCAGCTCCTCTGCTCCTGGCGGTGGTGGAGGCAGAGGCAGCTCCAGCTCCTCTGCTCCTGGCGGTGGTGGAGGCAGAGGCAGCTCCAGCTCCTCTGCTCCTGGCGGCGCTGGCTCCCTCCGCTGTGGCGGCTGGGCTGGTGCGCGCCGTGCTGCCCTCATCAGCATGAATAGAGGCTGCTGGGGAACACCAGCCTCCTGCCCCTCTCCCCCCCAAAAATTTTCAGGGGGTTGAGCCTGTAACTCCTCCCCTTCCGGCTCTTGGGGCTGAACCAGCAGGCATTTTCCCTCTGCTGGTGGCTTGGGTCCCAGGGCTGTGGAAGCCCCGACTTGCCTCCCTTTGGGCTGTGGACGCACCGACTCCTCCCTTTTGGGCTCTGGATGCACCGACTCCTCCCTTTTGGGCTGTGGACCCCCCGACTCCTCCCTGTTGGGCTGTGGACGCCCCGACTCCTCTCTGTTGGGCTGTGGACGCCCCGACTCCTCCCTGTTGGGCTGTGGACGCCCCGACTCCTCCCTGTTGGGCTGTGGACGTTCGGGCTCCCCCCACTCAGGCGTAGGACGTTCGGGCTCCTCCCACTCAGGCGTAGGACGTTCGGGCTCCTCCCACTCAGGCGTAGGACGTTCGGGCTCCTCCCACTCAGGCGTAGGACATTCGGGCTCCTCCCACTTGGGCTGTGGAGGCAAAACCAGCAGGCATTCACCCTCTGCTGGTGGAGATGGGGACAGCAGGTACTCACCCTCTGCTGGTGGAGATGGGGACAGCAGGTACTCCTCTGCTGGTGGTCCTGCTACCTGGGCTGCTGTTCCGTTTATGGTTGCCTCCAGGTAGCTAAGGACAAACTCCACGGTGTTTGGGGTGTGTTCCTCCTGATATGCCTCCCATCTCTCACTGTCCATCATCCACAGGGCCCGGACGACTATGGGTAGAGACTGGGACTCCAGCCCAGCATTCTCCAGGAACCAGCCCCGCAGTTTGATGGCGTCTTCTGCCATTGACTTTTTTTTTTTTTCCCCAAAAACAATATTTGTAATCCTTTATTTTTTTTTTATTTTATTTTATTTTATTTTTTTTAATCCAGACCCCTCCTGGTCTGACGCTTGGAGGCGCGGCTATCCCACGAAGACACCACGTGTCACAAAGACGGCCAGAGTGGGTGGCGTCAGACCAGAAAGGAATTCAAACACACAGACAGTGGTTGTGATGAGCTGAGTGCAATGGCTGCACTCAGCGTTTATTAACAAATAAAAGGTTTGAAAACAACGGAATACAAAACAGGACACGGCACTTGACGCCAAAATAAACAGACAGACAAAACGACTAACACTAAACAAACGGTGCACGGACAGACAAACACGGCGAGTGAAAACACTATTTTTACGTTACGTTCTTTCTTATTATTTAATTTCTCCTTCTCCACACTCGTTCTCCACTCACCGAACACCCAACCCTGACTGAATGAAATGTGCGTCTATATATACTATTGTGCTGGGATTCAATTACTAATTAATTATTCACTTGAATCCCAGCACGTGAATTAATTCTGTGCAACCCCGTGCCACACATTATACATATTTTATCTGCACGTGAAGTGATGTGCCATCCTCGTGCCTAAATATAATTATACACTTTAAACACACGTGAAACACAGACCCGTTTATATCCTGTGTACCAATCTATACACCAACATTAACATACGCACGCATACATACATACACAGAACACACAAATGCACACAGGGGCGGGGCACTTTGCCACAGGCCCCCTTGAACTTTGCGACCTTTTGCCACATTTCAGGCTTCAAACATAAAGATATGAAACTGTAATTTTTTGTGAAGAATCAACAACAAGTGGGACACAATCATGAAGTGGAAAGAAATTTATTGGATATTTCAAACTTTTTTAACAAATAAAAAACTGAAAAATTGGGCGTGCAAAATTATTCAGCCCCTTTACTTTCAGTGCAGCAAACTCTCTCCAGAAGTTCAGTGAGGATCTCTGAATGATCCAATGTTGACCTAAATGACTAATGATGATAAATAGAATCCACCTGTGTGTAATCAAGTCTCCGTATAAATGCACCTGCACTGTGATAGTCTCAGAGGTCCGTTTAAAGCGCAGAGAGCATCATGAAGAACAAGGAACACACCAGGCAGGTCCGAGATACTGTTGTGGAGAAGTTTAAAGCCGGATTTGGATACAAAAAGATTTCCCAAGCTTTGAACATCCCAAGGAGCACTGTGCAAGCGATAATATTGAAATGAAAGGAGTATCAGACCACTGCAAATCTACCAAGACCTGGCCGTCCCTCTAAACTTTCAGCTCATACAAGGAGAAGACTGATCAGAGATGCAGCCAAGAGGCCCATGATCACTCTGGATGAACTGCAGAGATCTACAGCTGAGGTGGGAGACTCTGTCCATAGGACAACAATCAGTCGTATACTGCACAAATCTGGCCTTTATGGAAGAGTGGCAAGAAGAAAGCCATTTCTTAAAGATATCCATAAAAAGTGTCGTTTACAGTTTGCCACAAGCCACCTGGGAGACACACCAAACATGTGGAAGAAGGTGCTCTGGTCAGATGAAACCAAAATCGAACTTTTTGGCAACAATGCAAAACGTTATGTTTGGCGTAAAAGCAACACAGCTCATCACCCTGAACACACCATCCCCACTGTCAAACATGGTGGTGGCAGCATCATGGTTTGGGCCTGCTTTTCTTCAGCAGGGACAGGGAAGATGGTTAAAAGTGATGGGAAGATGGATGGAGCCAAATACAGGACCATTCTGGAAGAAAAGCCTGATGGAGTCTGCAAAAGGACCTGAGACTGGGACGGAGATTTGTCTTCCAACAAGACAATGATCCAAAACATAAAGCAAAATCTACAATGGAATGGTTCACAAATAAACATATCCAGGTGTTAGAATGGCCAAGTCAAAGTCCAGACCTGAATCCAAATCGAGAATCTGTGGAAAGAACTGAAAACTGCTGTTCACAAATGCTCTCCATCCAACCTCACTGAGCTGGAGCTGTTTTGCAAGGAGGAATGGGCAAAAATTTCAGTCTCCTCGATGTGCAAAACTGATAGAGACATACCCCAAGCGACTTACAGCTGTAATCGCAGCAAAAGGTGGCGCTACAAAGTATTAACTTAAGGGGGCTGAATAATTTTTGCACGCCCAATTTTTCAGTTTTTTATTTGTTAAAAAAGTTTGAAATATCCAATAAATTTCGTTCCACTTCATGATTGTGTCCCACTTGTTGTTGATTCTTCACAAAAAATTACAGTTTCATATCTTTATGTTTGAAGCCTGAAATGTGGCAAAAGGTTGCAAAGTTCAAGGGGGCCGAATACTTTCGGCAAGGCACTGTATATTTAAAAGCACAGGCCCCTGAAGATTATCGGTTACGAACAAGTTTGTTCCAACCTGATTGGCCTGCCACCTATATTATGAAAAACCCTAAGTCTGTAGCTGCTTAATAAGATTATTTTATCGACAGCAAACAACATGTCAGCTAGAATAAAAGAAACCTCCCCTCTTAAAAAGGTTAGTCAGCGGCTCTTCTCCCCAGAGAAGAATCGTTTTACAAGAGGCCTCTGATGATCTTATCAAATCCATTGTTGAAATAGCCATAAACACTTCAAGGGAGAATATTCCTTTGACCAAGGCCCAATTAAAAGTAAAGGGCATAATAAAGAAGTTATGTAATAAAAAACAACCTCTAAAAAAGAAGAGAAAAACAGTTAACCAAAAAGGAGGGTTTATAGGGTCTTGTTAGGCATTGCCATACCCTTTTTTTTTATCAGATCTTTTAACAGCAAGACGTTAAAAGTATAGAGTATGCTCAGAAATGTACCTCGTACCCCAACAACAGATTGACAGACTACGACAAGGTTCCTCCACTTCTCCTGAACTTATTAGAAAAGCCGTGGAAAGTCGCCTTGAAAACAATATGAAAAGTCTGTTACAGAGAACTGATATTAGCGATTATGAAGAAAAACTGCTTTTTTACAAAGGTATCTGACCTTGATTAAACAGGATGAAAAATAGACTAATACTTTAACATTGTTAACCCCTCCTAATGATGCTGTCACTGATAATACAGATCCAAGAGGAATGCTGAATTTATTTTACATGCCATGACCCAGAACTCTAGTACTACTTCGTGGAATTATCAAGGAGAGTTTATTTTAAGGGGTAATGTGGTGAGAGGGACCCACATGGTTGATTTAATTAAAACAGCCACAGGGGTCAGTAATGTTACTGATCGTCGGACCCCCGCAGGTTGGGATGAATTCCTAGAGTGTCTAGCACGCATAAATATCCCTAATTCTTTGATCCCCAATACCCAGACCCGCAGCCGTATGCAAGCCTTTAAAATTGCACCCTTTAAGATCCCCAGAGGGAGGAAAAGGAGAAAAAAAGACTGGGAAGACTAGTAATTTGTAAATCTTTTCTTGTGTATTTCAATGTGTGTTTTTATGTACATATGCTTGTGTCAAATATGCTTGTTGATTTTTTATGAATACATTCAATAAAAATGATATTGTTTAAGGATTTATTGTCTCAAACAGTGTTTTTATTTAACATTTAAAACATTTGTTTTTAAGGAGCAATATACTGTCATATCTGCAGTTACAAGATTTGGCCACCAGAGGGCAGACAGAGAAAGTTGGAATGTGGCATTTGTCTGGGCACTGCGCCCACATTTCAAATCGGATCACTACAAAAATTAATAGCAACTAAATTCAAACATATTGGAAGAGCTGAGCAAAAAAATCGAGTTGATTGGTTGAAAACTGTAGGAGGAGAAGCTGTCCAGTATTTAGCGGTCATTTTTGAAATAGCAAAATGTCCATATCTGGCTCTGGGAAGGTCATAGGTCAACAGCACCTGCGCTGACTTTTAGAGAACCAATAGGTTTCTATACATGTTCAATAGTAACTATGACCCTATCTTGGCCCTATAAGGTGTTATAAGCTGTTTAATTTTGGGGGGTCATGACCTGTTACCCCCAAATCCACCAGTCCGATCGCCACCAAAAGTTATAGCAACTCAAATGACATAGAGTGCAATACTTTTTGAATTGATCAGTTCAAAGCTCTAGGAGGAGATGCGTGCAGAAAAGTAGTCAGAAACATGGAATAATAACTAGAATGGAAGTTTCTAAAGAAACTTTGTCTGTGTTGTAGGTTGTTTTGGATGGTGTGTAATTTTAATAGTGTGGGAGAAGTGGTCGCAATAGCCAAAATTGTTTCGTAAGCATTAATATCCTGGGTTTTTTTTAGCATTTTACTTTAAACGAGAGCCCAAAGCTCAAAGTCCAAGAAATTTTGAGAAAGCTCTTAACTGTTGTCTTATACAAGTCCAATTGTGCTTATAAGCATATGTGCAGTATTTAAGGAAATGTAATCTGTTAAAAAAAGTCTATTGTCCAGGTTTGACCGTGAAAAAGATGTCAAAGGTCAAAGTCCAAGACTTATGTGGAAAGCTCTTAGTTGGTTTACTATACATGTTGAATAGTATATATGAGCCTATCTGCAGTCTGTAAGGAGATATAAGCTGTTTAAAACAGTCAAATTTCCAGTTTGACCAATAACCAGAGGTTAAAGGTCAAAGTCTAAGACATATTTAGAAAACGTTTAGTTGGTTTCCTATTAATGTTTAATAATGAATAATGGTCTATGTGCAGTGTGTAAGGCTAATTAAGCTGTCAAAATAGGGTATTGTCCAGTTTGACCAATAATGAGAGGTCAAAGGTCAAAGTCCAAGACATTTCTAGAAAACTCTTAGTTGGTTTCTTATACATGTCCAATAGTACATATGAGCCTATCTGCAGTATTTAAGGAGGTTTTCTATACAGTTTCTATAGTATACATAACTATCTGCAGTGTTCAAGGAGCATTATACTGTCAAATCTGCAGTTTACAAGATTTGGCCACCAGAGGGCAGAAGAGAGAAAGTTGGAATGTGGCATTTTTTCTGGGCACGTGCGCCCACATTTCAAATCCGATCACTACAAAATGTAATAGCAACTAAATTCAAACATATTGGAAGAGCTGAGCGAAAAAATCGAGTTGATTGGTTGAAAAATATAGGAGGAGAAGCTGTCCAGTATTTAGCGGTCATTTCTGAAATAGAAAAATGTCCATATCTGGCTCTGGGAAGGTCATAGGTCAACGCTGACTTTTAGAGAACCAATACTTTTCTATACATGTTCAATAGTAACTATGACCCTATCTTGCCCCTATAAGGAGTTATAAGCTGTTTAATTTTGGGGGGTCATGACCTGTTACCCCCAAATCCACCAGTCCAATCGCCACCAAAAGTAATAGTAACTCAAATGAGATAGAGTGCAATACTTGTGCAAAGTTTTGAGTTGATCAGTTCAAAGTTCTAGGAGGAGATGCGTGCGGAATTTTAGTCAGAAACTGGCATAATAATAACTAGAATGGAAGTTTCTGGAGAAACTTCGTCTGTGTTGTAAAACACGACAGGTCAAGGTCATTTTTGGATATGGCATACTTGGTCTTCTGTACAGGTTCTATAGTTAACATAACTATCTGCAGTGTTTAACCCTTTGCGGTCCATTGTCGGACTGGGTCCGACATTGCAATTATTCCTCACAGGTCCTTTGTCGGACTGGGTCCGACATCATTATAGCAACGCAATAAACGGGTGTTTAGTCGTTTTTTCTCCGGAAAAAGCCGAGAAAACCATTCAATTGCCGAGTGGTAGCGACAGGAGCCGAGACAAGTCGGAAAAAAAAAAAAAAAAAAAAAAAGGCGTATTTCATGAATAGTCATACATGGTATCAGGTATCAGATAATGGGCCGTCCATAATAAACAAGCTGGCTAAGTGCGTCAGCGCACTGAGACTATCATGGACATTTGCAGAGCTTTTTTCAGATGTTATAGTAATAAAATAATGACTTTGATCGCATTATTGAGGAGTTTGGTGATAAAACGAGTGATCTGGAGATGATCGATCGGTATGTACGACTATTATTATTATTATTATTTATTTCTTACACAGCTGAACGCTATAGCAAACAAAAGGCTGGGGAGGGGCTGGAGATGCCTAGTGTGTGCTTTGTTGATATGCAGGGCCATTTAAACCCGTTTGACTGTGAAAAAAAATACTTTTAAACAGCGCGTATAAAATTAACTGCGCGTGTGAAAATTAATTATTCCTGGCGTGCCTGACGCGCGATTAATAAATGGACCGCAAAGGGTTAAGGAGCAATATAATCTGCAGTTACAAGATTTGGCCACCAGAGGGCAGACAGAGAAAGTTGGAATGTGGCATTTTTCTGGGCACTGCACCCACATTTCAAATCCGATCACTACAAAAATTAATAGCAACTAAATTCAAACATATTGGAAGAGCTGAGCGAAAAAATCGAGTTGATTGGTTGAAAACTGTAGGAGTAGGAGCTGTCCAGTTTTTAGCTATCATTCTTGAAACAGCAAAATGTCCATATCTGGGTCTGGGAAGGTCATAGGTCAACGGAACCCATGCTGACTTTTAGGAAACCAATGGCTTCCTATACATATTCAATAGTAACTATGACCCTATCTTGCCCATATAAGGAGTTATAAACTGTTTAATTTTTGGGGGTTCATGACCTGTTACCCCCAAATCCACCAGTCTGATTGCCACCAAAAGTATAGCAACTCAAATGAGATTGAGTGCAATACTTGTGCAAAGTTTTGAGTTGATCAGTTCAAAGCTCTAGGAGGAGATCCGTGCGGAAGTTTAGTCAGAAACTGGAATAATAATAATAACTAGAATGGAAGTTTCTAAAGAAACTTTGTCTGCGTTGTAGGTTTTGGATAGCGTATAATTTTAATAGTGTCGTAGAAATGGTTTCAATAGCCAAAATTGTTTCATAAGCATTCATATCCTGTTATTTAGCATTTGACTTTAAACGAGAGGCCAAAGCTCAAAGTCCAAGACATTTTGAGAAAGCTCTTAATTGGTGTCTTATACATGTCCAATTGTGCTTATGAGCATATGTGCAGTATTTAAGGAAATGTAATCTGTTAAAAAAAGTCTATTGTCCAGTTTGACCATGAACGAGAGGTCAAAGGTCAAAGTCCAAGACTTATGTGGAAAGCTTAGTTGGTTTGCTATACATGTTGAATAGTACATATGAGCCTATCTGCAGTCTGTAAGGAGATATAAGCTGTTAAAACAGTCAATTTTCCAGTTTGACCAATAACCAGAGGTTAAAGGTCAAAGTCCAAGACATATTTAGAAAACTTTTAGTTGGTTTCCTATTAATTTTTAGTAGCGAATAATGATCTATGTGCAGTGTGCAAGGCTAATTAAGCTGTAAATGCAGTCTATTGTCCAGTTTGACCATGACAGGTCAAAGGTCAAAATCCAAGACATGTTTAGAAAGCTCTTAGTTGGTTTCCTATAAGTGTGCAATAGTACATATGAGGCTATGTGCAGTGTTTAAGGAGATATAAGCTGTAAATGCAGTCTATTGTCCAGTTTGACGAATAACGAGAGGTCAAAGGTCAAAGTCCAAGACATTTTTATAAAGCTCTTAGTTGGTTTCCTATAAGTTTCCAATAGTATATATAAGCATATGTGCAGTATTTAAGGAGATAACAGCTGTTAAAACAGTGTATTGTCCAGTTTGACCATGAGAGGTCAAAGGTCAAAGTCCAAGACATTTTTAGAAAGCTCTTAGGTGGTTTCCTATAAGTGTCCAATAGTACATATGAGCCTATTTGCAGTATTTAGGGAGATAGAAGCTGTAAATGCAGTCTATTGTCCAGTTTGACCATAAACGAGAGGCAAAGGTCAAAGTCCAACACATTTTTTAGAAAGCTCTTAGTTGGTTTCCTATAAGTGTCCAATAGTATATATGAGCATATGTGCAGTATTTAAGGAGATAACAGCTGTTAAAACAGTTTATTGTCCAGTTTGACCATGAGAGGTCAAAGGTCAAAGTCCAAGACATTTTCTAGAAAGCTGTTAGTTGGTTTCTTATACATGTCCGATAGTACATATGAGCCTATCTGCAGTGTTTAAGGAGCAATATACTGTCAAATCTGCAGTTACAAGATTTGGCCACCAGAGGGCAGACAGAGAGTTGGAATGTGGCATTTTTCTGGGCACTGTGCCCACATTTCAAATCCGATCACTACAAAAATTAATAGCAACTCAAACATTTTGGAAGAGCTGAGCGAAAGAATCGAGTTGATCGGTTGAAAACTGTAGGAGTAGGAGCTGTCCAGTTTTTAGCTGTCATTCTTGAAACAGCAAAATGTCCATATCTGGCTCTGAGAAGGTCCTAGGTCAACGGAACCTGTGAAGGCTTTTAGAGAACCAATGGTTTTTTATACATGTTCAATTGTAACTATGACCCTATCTTGCTCCTAAAAGGAGTTATAAGCTGTTTAATTTTGGGGGGTCATGACCTGTTACCCCCAAATCCACCAGTCCGATTGCCACCAAAAGTAATAGCAACTCAAATGGGATTGAGTGCAGTACTTGTGCAAAGTTTTGAGTTGATCAGTTCAAAGCTTTAGGAGGAAATGTGTGCAGAAGTTTTGTCAGAAACTGGAATAATAATAATTAAGAAACCGAGAGAAAACAATGTCTGCGTTTTACAACGCAGACAATAATAATAATAATAATAATAATAATAATAATAATAATAAAGAACCTGAGAGAAAACAAGGTCTGCGTTTAAAACACAGACAATAAAGAAACCGAGAGAAAACAAGATCTGTGTTTTACAACAGACAATAAAGAAACAGAGAGAAAACAAGGTCTGTAATAAAATAAGAAATCCTAACAGAAACAGTAGGCTATAATAAGTTGAGTTGCGAGCAACTTTACGGCTTCCAAGCAATTATCGTGAAATTTAAGCGCATTGGTTGTTACAGATGAAACGTTATCATCACAAATCATTTTGGACACAGCTGACTGTGTCAATGTTGGCAAAAATATTGGAATCACTGGTTAGATGATCAATGCTGAAATCTCATTGGCCCACAGCAGCCATGTTTTCTACTGTAGCAACTTCCCTTGAACAACCGTAAAAGATAATCACTTAAATCATTTATGCTCATTTTTGCTTCAATCGGATAAGCAGTTTTTGAGAAGACGCTTGTGTGTTATTGATGTTACGCAACATGGCTGCCATACCACACAACCGATCAGCTTCTGATGCACGTGCCCCAATCTTGGACCAAAAGCCGCCATATTTACCATGGCACAACATCCCATAGTCCCCTATATCCGTGTCAAATTTCGTGCATTTTGGTGCAGTCGATAAGAAGTTATAGGCAGTTTTATAGCCAGTTGCGTATGTTGATGATGTCATGCATCACGTTTGACCTTTAGGAGAGGTCAGAGGTCACGGGTGATGAAATTTTTTCATAGACTGCATATGATTTCCTATATGTCTTCAATAATAACTATGGCCCTATCGGCATTAGTTTAACTCCCTAAGGAGTTAAAATTTCAACGTAAATTCCAATATGGCCGTCGCGCCATGTGAGCAATCTGTTTCAATCTTCAGCAGTTATTACTTTCCAATGGTCTGTACAATTGTGTTGACATTGAGCATAAGTGCAATGGTGTTCTTGTTATAGGTTGTAAAAGTTTACAATTATCAATATGGCCGCCAAACCATGTGACCAAAATGTGTCATTTTCATATCACCAGTACTTCATGTGCGTCTCTATGGTCATATAAAGTTTCATGACTTTAGTGTATTGCACCTTGGATTTATGCACGAATGTATGAAAATAGAGCCGTCATTAAACGGTTATTTGCTTGCTGCGGCCATGTTTTTTAACGAAAAAGCGTGGATTTTACAAACCGTAGAAAGGACCTAAGGGTCCCTTTATAAAAGGTTACGAGCAGACATACACGGATGAAATTTTTTATATATCCAAACGATTGCCTAGGAAACAACCTGTATATAAGGTGAAGGATTATGACGGAGAGGAAATAAATGGGACCTTTTACAGAAGATAAAAGGGTCGGAAGATAGACTGTTTACGGTAGAGCAAATCTTAGCCAAGAAAAAAGAAAAAGGTAAAAAGTATTGTCTTATAAAGTGGAGGGGGTGGCTGGACAAATTTAACAGCTGGATTGATGCTAAGCAGTTGCAGGATATTAAGGGGACTCCAGGATTGTAGTTTTCATTACACCAAGGCAACTGACAAGATGGATCAAACCTCCTTTTACGTGACTCTACCCAGTAACGCCTCAAAGGATATATTTCGAAGAACACTATAGCCGATTTTAGTATACGGTTATCAAAACCTGTGAATCTACAAGGAAAATGGGAAGTTGGATTAGCAGAGATCCAATACCCTTATACGTGGGAAAATATAAGTGATACAGAGAATAGATTTTTTACCTGTAATATAGATACGCATGTTAAAACAGTATTGAAAATAGCCGTTGGTTATTATGATACTGTAAAGGAATTAATAACCACTATGAATAATGCTTTTAAAGATAGATTGAGCGACATAGAGTTAATATACAAGGCTGTAGAAAGAAAAGTTTTTATACATGGAGATGCCAAGTTGGACCTGTATACAGAGGATCAATTAGGAAGGATCTTGGGGTTCTATGAAGCCACCACTGAGAGAGCTTATAAGAGGGGGTTTTATCTGGCAGACATTAGAGCCGGATTTTACACCTTGTATGTATACACAGACATAATAACTCATCAAACAGTGGGTGACGTCCCCCTTCTAAGGTGTGTTCCTATTAATGGATCCCCCAATGAAATAGTCACAATAACTTATGACAGACCTCATTATGTGGGTGTGTCACAAAGACGGCCGGAGTGGGTGGAGTCAGACCAGAAGCAGGAAATAAACAGACAGAGACTTGTGGTTTGGTGGAGCTGAGCGAATGCTTTCGCTCAGCATTTAATAAACAGCACAGAAAATAAAAGGTTTGAAACAAAAACACAGGACACGGCACTTGCGCCAAAATAAATAGACAAACAAAACGTACTAAACACTTAAACAGACAGACAAACAAACCGGTGAGTGAAAACAACTACTACTTCTTCTTTTCATTAACATTTACCTTCGCTCCACACCCGTTCTCCACTCACTGAACACCCAACCTCGAGTGAAAGAAATGTGCATCTATATATACTGTTGTGCTGGATTCAATTACTAATTAATTATTCACTTGAATCCCAGCACGTGAATTAATTCTGTGCAACCCCGTGCTCACATATTACATTTAACCAGCATGTGAAGTGATTTGTGCCCTCCTCGTGCCTAAATACAAATCTACACTCTTTAAATCACACGTGAAACACAGACACGTTTATATCCCGTGTACCAATCTATACACCAACATTAACACACGCACGCAACATACAACACATAATATGCACACAGGGGCGGGGCACATTGCCACATATACCCCCCCCTGTGCAAAGCACACATGGCCTCAACGGCCACCTCCCCCCTTAAAAATCCAGCAGTCCAGGACAAAGTCTCGGGCTGGGAAGGGAGGCTTCAGTAGGCCCATGGCTGGCCATGCTGTCAGCAGACGTGCTGACAGCTCCCAGACTGACTCCTTCAGCCGGGGCAGTCCTGGCAGCGGAAAGGCTGCTTGGGGAATGGTCTCCTGACCTCCCCTCTTCTTCGTAGCCAGCAGCTCCCTCTTCCAGGGCTCCGGCCACAGTACTTCCAGCAGCAAAGAAGCTGCAGTGGGAGCAGGTCTCTGGACCTCCCCCACAATCTCCGGCAGCGAAATTGCTGCAGTGGGAGCAGGTCTCCGGACCTCCCCCACGATCTCCGGCAGCGAAACTGCTGCAGTGGGAGCAGGTCTCCGGACCTCCCCCACGATCTCCGGCAGTGAAACTGCTGCAGTGGGAGCAGGTCTCCTGACCTCCCCCACGATCTCCGGCAGCGAAACTGCTGCTGGGGTTGGTGGTCTCCAGACCTCCTCCCCCTTCTTCGTGGCCGACAGCTCCCCTTTCTGGGGCTCCGGCCACCGTACTCCCTGTGGTGGAGGTACGGGAAGCAGAGACAGCTCCTGCTGTTCTGCTTCTGGCAGTGGCAGAGGCAGAGGCAGCTCCTGCTCCTCTGCTCCTGGAAGTGGCAGAGGCAGCTCCTGCTCCTTTGCTCCTGGCGGTGGTGGTGGCGGAGGCAGAGGCAGCTCCTGCTCCTCTGCTCCTGGCGGTGGTGGAGGCAGAGGCAGCTCCTGCTCCTCTGCTCCTAGTGGAGGAAGCGGTGGAGGTGGCGGAGGCAGAGGCAGCTCCTGCTGCTCTGCTCCTTGCGGTGGAGGCAGAGGCCATGGGGCTGATGCTGGCCACTCAGAGGGAGGCTGTGGCGGTGCTGGCTCCCTCTGCTGTGGCAGCTGGGCTGGTGTGCGCCGTGCTCCCTTCAGCAGCATAAATAGAGGCTGCTGGGGGACACCAGCATCCTGCCCCTTCTCCCCCCCAGAAAAATTCAGGGGGTTGAACCTGTACTTCCTCCCCTTCTGGCTCTTGGGACGGCAGCGATGGCTCCTCCCCCTTTAGCTCTCGGGACGGCAGCAGCAGGTGAACCAACAGGCATGCTTCCTCTGCTGGTGTAGATGGGGACAGCAGGCATTGTTCTTCTGCTGGTGGAGGTGGAACCAGAAGGTATTCTCCCTCTGCTGGCAGCTTGGGTCCTAGGGCTGTGGAAGCCCCGACTTCCCTCTCTTCGGGCTGTGGACGCACCGACTCCTCCCTTTTGGGCTGTGGATGCACCGACTCCTCCCTTTTGGGCTGTGGATGCACGACTCCTCCCTTTTGGGCTGTGGACGCACCGACTCCCCCCTCTTGGGCTGTGGACGTTCGGGCTCCCCCCACTCAGGCGTAGGACGTTCGGGCTCCTCCCACTCGGCGTAGGACGTTCGGGCTCCTCCCACTCAGGCGTAGGATGTTCGGGCTCCTCCCACTCAGGCGTAGGACGTTCGGGCTCCTCCCGCTTGGGCTGTGGATGCTCAGGCTCCTCCCGCTTGGGCTGTGGACGCTCAGGCTCCTCCCGCTCGGGCTGTGGACGCTCTGGCTCCTCCCGCTTGGGCTGTGGAGGCAAAACCAGCAGGAATTCTTCCTCTGCTGGTGGAGACGGGGACAGCAGGCATTCTTCCTCTGCTGGTGGACCTGCTACCTGGGCTGTTGTAGTTATGACCGCCTCCAGGTAGCTGAGGACCAACTCCACACCTTCCTCCCAGGTGCTTACGGTCTGTTCCTTCGCATACGCCTCCCATCGCTCGCTGTCCATCAACCGCAGGAACCGGACGGCTACTGGTATAGACTGGGCCTCCAGCCCAGCATTTTCCAGGATCCAGTCCCGCAGTTTGATGGCGTCTTCTGCCATTTTTTTTAATTTATTTTTTTTAATCCAAATATGCAGTTCCTGCTCTGGCCTGAGTCCTGGAGCGCGTAGATCCCACGCAGGACACCACGTGTCACAAAGACGGCCGGAGTGGGTGGCGTCAGACCAGAAGCAGGAAATAAACAGACAGAGACTTGTGGTTTGGTGGAGCTGAGCGAATGCTTTCGCTCAGCATTTAATAAACAGCACAGAAAATAAAAGGTTTGAAACAAAAACACAGGACACGGCACTTGCGCCAAAATAAATAGACAAACAAAACGTACTAAACACTTAAACAGACAGACGAACAAACACGGTGAGTGAAAACAACTACTACTTCTTCTTTTCATTAACATTTACCTCCGCTCCACACCCGTTCTCCACTCACTGAACACCCAACCTCGAGTGAAAGAAATGTGCATCTATATATACTGTTGTGCTGGGATTCAATTACTAATTAATTATTCACTTGAATCCCAGCACGTGAATTAATTCTGTGCAACCCCATGCTCACATATTACATTTAACCAGCATGTGAAGTGATTTGGGCCCTCCTCGTGCCTAAATACAAATCTACACTCTTTAAATCACACGTGAAACACAGACACGTTTATATCCTGTGTACCAATCTATACACCAACATTAACACACGCACGCAACATACAACACATAATATGCACACAGGGGCGGGGCACATTGCCACAGGGTGTCAGTAAGAATAGTTTTGACACGGGCGACTGCTAAGAAATAAATAATAATAATAATATAACTTTCCAACTTAAGACGGATCAAAACAGTCTTTTTCCCTTTTTTTTTTGGGAAGGTCATAGTGAAGGTCCACTTCAGACCTGTTAAACAGTCTCTTTATATATAATTGAAAAGAATATGAAAATGAGGGTCTATGGAGATTCTAACGCTTATATACAATATTACAAAAATCAAGCTGGTAATGGGATGCTCGGGTTTAAACGGGGCTCTGGTACGGGGCAGAGATCGGGGGTATATTCAGAGGGCTTTTTAGAAAAGCTATGCCTTTACTTAGTAGGGGTTTTGATATAACTAAACCTCATTTAAAGTCAGCGGCTAAAAATATTGTGAAGCATGTGGTGTCGAACGTGATAACATCCTACGCTGCTCACAACCATGAGGAGCCCCAATCAGGGTCGGGATTAATGGTGATGTCAAGAGGCTATAGAAAAAAACGTCCCAGTCCTCCAGGAGCTCGAAGCCGATCCCGTAAAAGGGCTAGACGAGCACCTTCTAAAGCATTAAGCAGCAGCTCGCAGAGGAAGAGGGCTGTTAAAGAAAATTAGAAACATCTTTTAAAACATGGCTCTAGTTCATCATTTCTCTCAAGAATGAGTAAAATCTGAACTGGATTTATTCACCGTAGCTTATACCCAGACAAGTATAGATAAAAGCCTTTATGTTGAAATACCACCGCTCTCTGTCCTTTCGGACACCGCCCCTCTTGAATTTTATATTGCAGGAAACGGGGAGGATTATTTGGATTTAAATAACACTCTTTTAAGACTCGCTTGTAAAATCACAAAAGCAGATAACACTGATCTAGATGTCAATAGCCCTGTAAGCATTATCAACTATCCTATAGCTACAATTTTCTCACAAGTAGACATTTCCTTAGGTGAGAGATTAATTAGTCAGAGTAGTAGTACATATCCTTATAGAAGTCTTATAGAAGTCTTGCTCAATTATGGTAAGGAAACCCTGGAATCTCAATTTTTGGCAGGGATGTATTTTAAAGACACCGCCTGCTATATGGATGTTGGAGATCCTGCAGGGGCAAACGAAGGTTTAAGACAAAGATGTGTTTATACCCGAAGAAGTCACGTATTTGAACTTTTAGGACTTCTACATTCTGATATTTTTTTTCAAGAAAAACTCATGTTAAACAGTCTTGATGTAAAAATTAAAATGATTAGGGCTAGTGATAGGTTTTGTTTAATGGCAGGCGATGCAAACCAGTACAAACTTCACCTTTTAGAAGCCTCTCTTTATGTCAAGAAAGTTAAAGTGTCTCTGGATGTGAAAATAGGACATGCTCAGGCCTTGATGACTTCAAATGCTAAATATCCTATTGAGAGGGTCGCTGTCAAGGTTTATAGCATTCCTAGAGGGCTCAGAGTTAGTAATCAAGAAAACATGTTTCTGGGGCAACTGCCTACATTTGTAGTCATAGGTTTAACAGATAACGATGCCTTTAGTGGTGATTACGTAAAAAAATACTTTTAACTTTAAACATTTTGACGCCAACTTTATAGCATTGTACAGACGTGCTCAAATTTGTTGGTACCCTTACAGCTCATTGAAATAATGCTTCATTCCTCCTGAAAAGTGATGAAATTAAAAGCTATTTTATCATGTATACTTGCATGCCTTTGGTATGTCATAGAATAAAGCAAAGAAGCTATGAAAAGAGATGAATTATTGCTTATTCTACAAAGATATTCTAAAATGGCCTGGACACATTTGTTGGTACCCCTTAGAAAAGATAATAAATAATTGGATTATAGTGATATTTCAAACTAATTAGTTTCTTTAATTAGTATCACACATGTCTCCAATCTTGTAATCAGTCATTCAGCCTATTTAAATGGAGAAAAGTAGTCACTGTGCTGTTTGGTATCATTGTGTGCACCACACTGAACATGGACCAGAGAAAGCAAAGGAGAGAGTTGTCTGAGGAGATCAGAAAGAAAATAATAGACAAGCATGGTAAAGGTAAAGGCTACAAGACCATCTCCAAGCAGCTTGATGTTCCTGTGACAACAGTTGCAAATATTATTAAGAAGTTTAAGGTCCATGGAACTGTAGCCAACCTCCCTGGGCGCGGCCGCAAGAGGAAAATCAACCCCAGAGTGAACAGAAGGATAGTGCGAATGGTAGAAAAAGAACCAAGGATAACTGCCAAAGAGATACAAGCTGAACTCCAAGGTGAAGGTACGTCAGTTTCTGATTGCACCATCCGTCGCTTTTTGAGCGAAAGTGGGCTCCATGGAAGAAGACCCAGGAGGACTCCACTTTTGACAGAAAAACATAAAAAAGCCAGACTGGAATTTGCTAAAATGCATATTGACAAGCCACAATCCTTCTGGGAGAATGTCCTTTGGACAGATGAGTCAAAACTGGAGCTTTTTGGCAAGTCACATCAGCTCTATGTTCACAGACGAAAAAATGAAGCTTTCAAAGAAAAGAACACCATACCTACAGTGAAACATGGAGGAGGCTTGGTTATGTTTTGGGGCTGCTTTGCTGCGCCTGGCACAGGGTGCCTTGGATCTGTGCAGGGCACAATGAAATCTCAAGACTATCAAGGCATTCTGGAGCGAAACGTACTGCCCAGTGTCAGAAACCTCTGTCTCAGTCGCAGGTCATGGGTCGTCCAACAGGATAATGACCCAAAACACACAGCTAAAAGCACCCAAGAATGGATAAGAACAAAACATTAGACCATTCTGAAGTGGCCTTCTATGAGTCCTGATCTGAATCCTATCGAACATCTATGGAAAGAGCTGAAACTTGCAGTCTGGAGAAGGCACCCATCAAACCTGAGACAGCTGGAGCAGTTTGCTCAGGAAGAGTGGGCCAAACTACCTGTTAACAGGTGCAGAAGTCTCATTGAGAGCTACAGAAAACATTTGATTTCAGTGATTGCCTCTAAAGGTTGTGCAACAAAATGTTAGGTTAGCGGGTCCCATCATTTTTGTCCATGCCATTTTAATTTGTTTTCTTATTTACAACATTATGTTGAATAAAAAATCAAAAGCAAAGTCTGATTTCTATTAAATATGGAATAAACAATGGTGGATGCCAATTACTTTTGTCAGTTTCAAGTTATTTCAGAGAAAATTGTGCATTCTTCGTTTTTTTGTGGAGGGGGTACCAACAAATTTTGAGCACGTCTGTGTATATATATATATATATATATATATATATATATTATATATATATATATATATATATATATATATTAAAAAAAGCATCCAACACATTCAGCCAGGGATCTGGAGCTGCCACTATCCCCTACACCCCCACCTCTACCCTAGACTGTGATTCTGACTACAGCTACACCACTGCAGATTACGTCACCCCTGTCTTCAGTGAAAAACACCATCCACTCCTCAAACAGGCATGGAAACCCCATTGAGAACAGGCAACTGTTGAATTTGTAATAACTTTTCTGAGGTGTGGAATTCATATCGCTCAACACCCGGGACAGCAAGATTTGTCTAAGGGACAACAAGTTTAACCCTTTGCGGTCCATTGTCGGACTGGGTCCGACATTGCAATTATTCCTCACAGGTCCTTTGTCGGACTGGGTCCGACATCATTATAGCAACGCAATAAACGGGTGTTTAGTCGTTTTTTCTCCGGAAAAAGCCGAGAAAACCATTCAATTGCCGAGTGGTAGCGACAGGAGCCGAGACAAGTCGGAAAAAAAAAAAAAAAAAAAAAGGCGTATTTCATGAATAGTCATACATGGTATCAGGTATCAGATAATGGGCGTCCATAATAAACAAGCTGGCTAAGTGCGTCAGCGCACTGAGACTATCATGGACATTTGCAGAGCTTTTTTCAGATGTTATAGTAATAAAATAATGACTTGGATCGCATTATTGAGGAGTTTGGTGATAAAACGAGTGATCTGGAGATGATCGATCGGTATGTACGACTATTATTATTATTATTATTTATTTCTTACACAGCTGAACGCTATAGCAAACAAAAGGCTGGGGAGGGGCTGGAGATGCCTAGTGTGTGCTTTGTTGATATGCAGGGCCATTTAAACCCGTTTGACTGTGAAAAATAATACTTTTAAACAGCGCGTATAAAATTAACTGCGCATGTGAAAATTAATTAGACCTGGCGTGCCTGACGCGCGATTAATAAATGGACCGCAAAGGGTTAATACTTATTCTGTTGGAATAACACTCTGGGTAGATTTCTAGAGAGTCATGCACGTTTAAAACTCTGAAGTCTGGCACTGTGACGGGGGACTGCCCCGTCTTTATGAACGTGGTTGGGACTGGCAGGGAGGGGGTTAAAATTCCTCCCTGCCAGGAAAACATGTGAGAAAGTGGCTGGAGCCCTAATTGAATAATCAGCAATTATTGATTAATTGGGCTCCAGCCACAGGGGATAAAAGCCAGGGGAGAGGCCCTGGCTAAGGGGGAGAGTTCTGGAAGAAGAAGAAGAAGAAGAAGAAGAAGAAGAAGAAGAAGAAGAAGAAGAAGAAGAAGAAGAGAAGAAGAAGAAGAGTGTTTTTGTTTGTGCTGTGTTTTGTTAGTTATTGAATCCAGTGAAGGCAACGCCCAGCCTGGAAGCCTTAATTTGTAAATTTTGTTTTGTGTTTATTTTGTGTTGGAAACCTTTTTGTTTGGCCCTTGTGCCTATTTATTTGATTATTTTTGTTTATTAAAAAGCTTTATTTTGAACTCTGAGTCCCAACCTCTGCCAATCCTGTCACAGTTGGTGTTAGGAGTGGGATAGCGCCACCTGGAGGCTCAGAGCAGTAATTTTTTTAAAATTTTTTTTCCTTGAATTTTGGGAGGTTTTTTTTGGAAAAAAAAGAGAAAATGGGGAAGAAGAGCAGACAGCGGCAAAGGCAGGAGATGCAGCAGGTGAAGAAATGTAAGCTGCTGCAACAACAGCCACCCCAGCTGGAGGACCCAGCCAGCCTTTTTCCCTGGTGCTCATGGTGCGGGATGCTGGATCATCGGTGGAGGTCCTGTCCAGATGGGCCACCAGCTGACTGGTCTGGGCGCTGTGAGGCAGATGGCCACAGCTGGGCAGGATGCCCCCACAATCTGGACCAGGAGCAGCTGCAAACCCCGTCCTCGGCAGCCACCCCACCACTTCCAACATCACCGCCTTCACCACCATCCCAGGAAATATGGGACTGGTTGATGCACCCTGAGGCGGACCTCTTCCACGACCTCCCCATAGTTATCAACACGCTGTGGTGTCGAGATGGGGGGAGGTGGGAAAAGTGGGAGGAACAGCATCGCATCTGCATCGCCAGGGGGTCCAGAGGGTCCAGCGCCACCGGAAGGACCAGCGTCGCCGTTCCCGCCTCCGCCAGCAGAGGAGAAGTTACAGGACAAATCTTTCTG
>NW_026708843.1:0-122382 GCF_902713425.1 Acipenser ruthenus
CCTTCGGTTTTGTTTTGTTTTCAGACCGAAAAATTCGTTTGGACCGACGGCTCCAATTGGAACTACGCTTACTGGGTCCCGGGACAGCCAGACAACACGGCGAACGCAGAGGACTGTGTGGAGATGAACTGGAGCAGTAAGAGAGAGGAGAGAGGAGAGGAGAGGAGAGGGGAGAGGAGAGGGGAGGAGAGGAGAGGAGAGGAGAGAAGGGAGAGGGGAGAGGAGAGAGAGAGGAGAGGAGAGGAGAGGAGAGAGAAGGGAGAGGGGAGAGGAGAGAGGGGAGAGGGAAGGAGAGAGGAGAGGAGAGGGGAGAGGGGAGGAGAGGAGAGAGGAGAGGGGAGAGGAGAGGAGAGGAGAGGAGAGAAGGGAGAGGGGAGAGGAGAGAGGGGAGAGGGGAGGAGAGAGGAGAGGGGAGGAGAGAGGAGAGAGAGGGGAGAGAGAGAGGGGAGAGGGGTGAGGGGAGAGAGGAGAGCGGGAAGAGGACAGGAGAGGGGAGGGGAGAGGAGAGGGGAGAGGGGAGGAGAGAGCAGAGAGGAGGGGAGAGGAGAGGGGAGGAGAGAGGAGAGGGGAGAGGGGAGGAGAGAGGAGAGGGGAGGAGAGAGAGGGGAGAGAGAGAGAGGGGGAGAGGGGTGAGGGGAGAGAGAGGGGAGGGGTGAGGGGAGAGGAGAGGAGAGTCAGGAGAGAGGGAGAGGAGAGAGGGGAGGAGGGGAGAGAGGAGAGGAGAGGGGAGAGGGGAGGAGAGAGCAGAGAGGAGAGAGAGGGGAGAGAGAGGGGGAGAGGGGTGAGGGGAGAGAGAGGGGAGGAGAGAGAGGAGAGGAGAGGAGAGAGAAGAGAGGAGAGGAGAGGGGAGAGGAGAGAGAGAGAGAGAGGGGGAGAGGGGAGAGAGGGGAGAGGAGAGAGCAGAGGGGAGAGAGAGAGAGAGGGGGAGGGGGAGAGAGGGGAGAGAGGAGGAGAGGGGAGAGAGGAGAGGGGAGGAGAGAAGAGAAGGGAGAGGGGAGAGGAGACAGGAGGAGGAGAGAGAGGAGAGAGAGGAGGAGAGGGGAGAGAGGGGAGATGGGAAAGGAAAGAGAGGGGAAGAGAGGAGAGAGGGATGATACTGAAAAGAGTTTAGACCTAAAATGTTGTTTCTGTTTTCATCTCCTCAGACACCGGCAAGTGGAACGATGACAAATGCAGCGGCAATAAAGCTTACATCTGCGGGTTCAAAGACAGAGCCGCGATGTGAGCGCCAGACCAACCCCGAGTCACCATGGCAACGCAGCCCCGCTTCCACGTCTGGAATGGATACCCTCCCTGTGAAGGAGCGCTGACCATCTTTAAAATCCATTCTCTCACCTCTTATTAGCTTTATTAACATGATCACCGGCCCCTCCCTTTAAAGGAGCGCTGACCATCTTTAAAATCCATTCTCTCACCTCTTATTAGCTTTATTAACATGATCACCGGCCCCTCCCTTTAAAGGAGCGCTGACCATCTTTAAAATCCATTCTCTCACCTCTTATTAGCTTTATTAACATGATCACCGGCCCCTCCCTTTAAAGGAGCGCTGACCATCTTTAAAATCCATTCTCTCACCTCTTATTAGCTTTATTAACATGATCACCGGCCCCTCCCTTTAAAGGAGCGCTGACCATCTTTAAAATCCATTCTCTCACCTCTTATTAGCTTTATTAACATGATCACCGGCCCCTCCCTTTAAAGGAGCGCTGACCATCTTTAAAATCCATTCTCTCACCTCTTATTAGCTTTATTAACAGGATCACCGGCCCCTCCCTTTAAAGGAGCGCTGACCATCTTTAAAATCCATTCTCTCACCTCTTATTAGCTTTATTAACAGGATCACTGTGTTTTTTAAAGTAATAGTCTATAACATATTGTATTATTTTTTCACACTGTACGCGCTGTTTCCACGGCTTTGCTTTACTGAAATAAACTGCTTTTAAAGCATCATTCAAAATGAATTCTGTGTCTTTGTGGAGAGATCACTTAGAAAAAACCTTGCCTGGCCACTTTATTAGGAACAGTCTCCCCAGTTGGATTTTGTAATACAGACAGACGGATGCACGGACAGACAGACCCCCCCCTCCCCCCCCCTAAATAACTTGAGCTAAATAATGTTAATTTAAAAAAATAAAAAAATAAAATAAGCTGACGTCATCATTCCACAATTACCGTACTGTCGTGTTTCTGGCGACACACTGCCCCCTTGCGGAAATCTTAGGAACTACAACGGTTTAAATTTTTTTTTTTTTAAATATGTCTACTGGCATTTATATTTTGTATTGGAGTTTAATATAAATAAGCATTTGATAACAGCCCCACAGTTAGCTAAATAAACAACACATCCCAGTGCGTGCTGCAGAGTCACTTCCAATAGGAGCTTGTTTGTTTGTCGTCTCATCCTGAAGGACGGAGCACAAGGAGGTTCAGTGACTTGCTCAGGGTCACACACACACACAGGGAGTCAGTGGCTGCTGCAGAGTCACTTCCAATAGGAGCTCGCTTGTTTGACGTCTCATCCTGAAGGACGGAGCACAAGGAGGTTCAGTGACTTGCTCAGTGGTTAAAGAAAAGGGCTTGTAACCAGGAGGTCCCCGGTTCAAATCCCACCTCAGCCACTGACTCATTGTGTGACCCTAAGCAAGTCACTTCACCTCCTTGTGCTCCGTCTTTCGGGTGAGACGTAATTGTAAGTGACTCTGCAGCTGATGCATAGTTCACACACCCTAGTCTCTGTAAGTCGCCTTGGATAAAGGCGTCTGCTAAATAAACTAATAATAATAATATATGTAACTATAATTGGTGTTGGTGAGACTATGTGCCTGGTACTACATATTCCTTGGATAAAGACATTTTAAAGCTGTCTGTATTTTTAGTGGGTATTGTGTTTTCAGTGCGAGTTGGTATTCATGTATCGTTGTTATTAATCTGAGTTAAATTAAGATTGCTGTTGAATTGACACGCTTGTCTGATGAGTTTTTGAACCTTCACCCGCTCCCACATCCAGATCTAATTGGAGACCAAGGTGTTGTTGTTGAAGCCGACACCCTGGGATCCTTCAAGAAGCTGCTTGATGAGATTCTGGGATCAATAAACTACTAACAACCAAACGAGCAAGATGGGCTGAATGGGGCCTCCTCTCGTTTGGAAACTTTCTCATGATGTCAGCATGACTTTAAAGGACTAATCTGAGAAACGTTTAATGTCAGGACAAAACAATCGTATAGAAATCGTATTTTTTTTATTCATGCACAACTGAAAATATGATTTAGTAATTAAAAAAAAAAAAAAAAATGAACCAAAATGTGTTTCTAAAAATGCACAACAGCAAAACCGTGTGTGTGTGTGTGTGTGTGTGTGTGTGTGTGTGTCAGAGTGTGTGTGTCTCAGTGTGTGTGTGTGTGTGTCAGTGTGTGTGTGTGTGTCTCAGTGTGTGTGTGTGTGTCTCAGTGTGTGTGTGTGTGTGTTAGCATCGGCCAACATGAGGAAGGTCTTTGAACCTGCAGTTATACACTCTGTGTGAGGCTGTGAAACAGAAGGCACACGCACACACACACACACACACACGCACGCACGCACGCACAGAGACAGACACACACACACAGAGACAGACACACACACACAGAGACAGACACACACACAGAGGCACACACACACACACACAGACAGAGACAGATACACACACACTGAGGCACACACACACACAGAGGCAGACACACACACACAGAGGCACACACACACAGAGACAGATACACACACACACTGAGGCACACACACACACAGAGGCACACACACACAGAGACAGACACACACACAGAGGCACACGCACACGCACACACACACAGAGGCACACACACACAGACAGAGACAGACACACACACACAGAGACAGACACACACACAGAGGCACACACACACAGACAGAGACAGATACACACACACAGAGACAGACACACACACACAGAGACAGACACACACACACAGACAGACACACACACACACACACAGACAGACACACACACACACACAGACAGATACACACACACTGAGGCACACACAGAGACAGACACACACACAGAGGCACACACACACACACAAAGACAGACACACACACACAGAGACACACACACTCACACACACATACTCAGACACACACTGAGACACATGCAGAGAGACAGACACACAGACAGCCCTGGCAAAACGCTTGACATAATCAAACACTAATTCACATAAATAACAGCCAGTCACTTTACATTAACGACATGTTGTACCTGTTATTAAAAAAATACTGATATATCCTGGCGCTGCAGCACAGCATCCCCGCAATGTATTCAGTGCTGAGTGGGCTCCAGAAATGTCGCCTGTAAGGGAGCACCGCGCTGCACCACGGGATTGACTGTCCTGTCGTTCTTTATACAGTCCCGGGTGAAGGCGCGCCTCTCCTCTCCGGGACAGTGCCGGTCTGCGGGCGTGTTGTTTTCACGGGGTCGCCTCGCTGTCGGTTTTATTCGTGCTGGTGTCTCAGGCTGTCCGAGCCGCGGTCCTCTCGTTCAGTGCGACGGTTTCGGAAGGGGCTGGTGACGCTGCATCCGGTCCTGCTGTAATGAAGGGGTAACGTTTAGTTAATTAAAAAAAAAAAAAAAAAAAGTTTTTTTTTGTGAGCAAAATAATAATTTACCCCCCCCCCCCCCCCCCCCCCAGCATTCTATTTAGTACCACGCTGCACCGACACTGATCCGATAGAGGGCAGTCTTGGCACTAATCCGATCGTGGAAGACTCCTCTTTTATAGAGGTCCTGTAGTAGACTCGATTGGGTTCAAAGATCGATCGATCAATCTCTCTCTCTCTCCCTCCCCCTCCTCTCCCCTCTCCCTCTCCCCCCCTCTCCCCCCCTCTCCCCCCCTCTCACCTTCCATTGAAGCACAGCGCGTTCTCTTCAGATACACTGTGATCGATAGGACTGCCAGGACCACAGCGATCACTATCCCAGCGATCACAGCGGGACTCATCTGGGGTTTATCAGCATACCCTGAGGACCGCAACAAACAAACAACCACTTAATGTAATAATAATAATAATAATAATAATAATAATAATAATAATAATAATAATAATAATAATAATAATAATAATAATAATCAATTGGGTATAGGGAGATCTGGAGTCATGTCTAAATGCTAATTCAATAACTAATAACTAGTTCTGCATGGTTTAATGCTAATTCTGACAACTAACTAGTTTCGCCCTGTTTGGATGTTCATTTGATGTTAACACTGGTGAATTGCTTAGCCTCACACTGTCCCCTCCTGTCCCCTCCATGTTCAAACCCGGGTACTGTAATACAATTCAGACATAGATTAATAAATTAAGAATTCTTTCATTTCGAGAAGCCATGACGTAGCTGTTACCACACCTCTCTGTGCTTTACAATGCTTCCCTATGCTTTACCAGACCTCTCTGTGCTTTACAATGCTTCCCTGTGCTTTACCAGACCTCTCTGTGCTTTACAATGCTTCGCTATGCTTTACCAGACCTCTCTGTGCTTTACAATGCTTCCCTATGCTTTACCAGACCTCTCTGTGCTTTACAATGCTTCCCTATGCTTTACCAGACCTCCCTGTGCTTTACAATGCTTCCCTATGCTTTACCAGACCTCTCTGTGCTTTACAATGCTTCCCTATGCTTTACCAGACCTCTCTGTGCTTTACAATGCTTCCCTATGCTTTAGCAGACCTCTCTGTGCTTTACAATGCTTCCCTATGCTTTACCAGACCTCTCTGTGCTTTACAATGCTTCCCTATGCTTTACCAGACCTCTCTGTGCTTTACAATGCTTCCCTATGCTTTACCACACCTCTCTGTGCTTTACAATGCTTCCCTATGCTTTACCAGACCTCTCTGTGCTTTACAATGCTTCCCTATGCTTTACCAGACCTCTCTGTGCTTTACAATGCTTCCCTATGCTTTACCAGACCTCTCTGTGCTTTACAATGCTTCCCTATGGTTTACCAGACCTCTCTGTGCTTTACAATGCTTCCCTGTGCTTTACCAGACCTCTCTGTGCTTTACAATGCTTCCCTATGCTTTACCACACCTCTCTGTGCTTTACAATGCTTCCCTATGCTTTACCAGACCTCTCTGTGCTTTACAATGCTTCCCTATGCTTTACCACACCTCTCTGTGCTTTACAATGCTTCCCTATGCTTTACCAGACCTCTCTGTGCTTTACAATGCTTCCCTATGCTTTACCAGACCTCTCTGTGCTTTACAATGCTTCCCTATGCTTTACCACACCTCTCTGTGCTTTTACACTTTATTACACTAGGGGGCACTAGTGGTCTAACGTTGGCGTTAGACACCAGTCAGCTGAATACAGTTTCCCACTGAATCAGACCGGTCACATTCACACGAAACTGTGTTTTAGTAATACACAGGGGGTGCTTATAAAGGTGACCCCTCCTCAATACAGATGGGATTGCTCCCCCAATGCTCCTGCAGTATCTACTGTGTTTGCATGACTATGAGCGACCAAATAACACAGGAGACAGTCAGAGTGTGCTGGATTATAAACACACAGTCTCACCTCCCAGACAGTTGAAATAACTTGTGTGGTCTTCAATATGTTCCAGTCGGATTTCTTTCCCATTGACTTCCATCACTTTAAATTTCTCAAAAGGTGGGATGAGGACCTCCTTTTCATTCGAGTACGCTGAATATTTTTTAATGGACACTCCGAGGCAGGTTCGTATTGTGAACAGCGTTCCTGTTCCAAAACGCTCCGCTACGGTTTTGTTTACAGAGGTTGAAGTGAACTGTCCGAATCGTACAATGTTCCCTATAACCTGCGTGGCGTTTTTCACTCCTCTGAACACTTCATAGCATTTCGGCTTCATGGATTTCAGTGTCTTCAGGGCGTCTGTCAAATGAAAATGCCACGCCTTGAACGGGAATTCAGTATAATTCATTCCTCCTGTTCTCACTGCGCGGTTGAACTTTTTGTAAACAGCGTTTATGGTGTACACATAGATGGCTGTGGCTTGCTCGGAACTCAGTTTCGAATGGGTTATATGTCCAATTTCGTTTTCAGCCCTTTTCCATACGGTTTGAAATTCCGTGTTTCTGTTTAATTCGGACGGAAGATGCGTTTCCTGAACTGTTTTTAACATCTCATTTCTACAGCCGATGTACTGATCATCGAGAGACTCTTCAGCGAGGTCCATTAGTATAGCGGAGTCACACTGTATCTGAAAAAAAACAAACAAAGGATCATAAACCAGTCTGTTAATGATCTGCACGGGCACATACGTGACTGATATTATTATTATTATTATTTATTTCTTAGCAGACGCCCTTATCCAGGGCGACTTACAATTGTTACGAGATATCACATTATTTTTACATACAATTCCCCATTTATACAGTTGGGTTTTTACTGGAGCAATCTAGGTAAAGTACCTTGCTCAAGGGTACAGCAGCAGTGTCCCCCACCTGGGATTGAACCCACAACCCTCTGGTCAAGAATCCAGAGCCCTAACCACTACTCCACACTGCTGCCCGTATGTGTTGCAAACCCCCCAAAAAATGGGACAAGTGTGATGCTTTGTAACAATGTGTAATATTAGCTTGAAGAGTAAGGGGTTCAGATAAACCCAGCGTGGCGCGTCCCCCTCGCGCCGCTGCATCTGTTTAAATAACGCGGCTGTCTTTTCTCTTTTCATCGTTCACATCCTGACAGCTTTTTGCACTTAGAAAGTCTGTTTCAGAGCTCTTTTTCGAAATGTCTGCTCTAGTGCTCTGGGGGATTCAGATCTGTCCTCTAATATCGCCGCAGAAATCTTAACATCCTGGATCGTTATCGCTGCGTTTCCTGTTTGACAACGCAGGCGATAATAATCCTGATGCTGTCAGAGCACTGGAGCAGACATTTCAAAAAAGAGCTCTGAAACAGACTTTCTAAGTGCAAAAAGCTGTCAGGATGTGAACGATGAAAAGAGAAAAGACAGCCGCGTTATTTAAACAGTTGTAGGAACACTTGGGGGGGCGTGTGATGGTATATTTTTCGAAACCCCACTACTTCCTTGTGACAGGATTAGCAGAGGGTGAGACTCAGAGGCAGTATAGAGTTCAAAATAAAGCTTTTTAATAAACAAAAAATAATCAAATAAACAGGCACAAGGGCCAAACAAAAAGGTTTCAAACACTAAATAAACACAAAACAAAACTTACAAATAAAGTTTACAGGCTGGGCGTTGCCTTCACTGGTTTTCAAAAACTTACAAAACAGCACACACAGACAAACAGTTACTTCCTCTCCTTCCGGAACTCTCCTCCTAGCCAGGACCTCTCCCCTGGCTTTTATCCCCTGTGGCTGGAGCCCAATGAATCAATAATTGCTGATTATTCAATTAGGGCTCCAGCCACATTCTCACATGTTTTCCTGGCAGGGAGGAATTTTAACCCCCTCCCTGCCAGTCCCAACCACGTTCATAAAGACGGGGCAGTCCCCCGTCACATTCCTCTTTAACTTAATAAGAAACCAAAATGCAGCAACATTGTATATTTAAAACCTCGTGAGGATGCATGGCTGATCAGCTACTGATTATTTAACTAGATGACAGTCACGCATCCTTACCAAACGCGTGCAGACTGTGGCCGAGGGGTAATAAGATAATTAACAGCTAGTTAACCCCTCGGCCAGAGCATAAGAACCTGCAGCTGTCAGTGCTGTGGGGGTGGAGTGTACAGAGGAGACGTCACCACACCTCACCACTGCAAGCCATCCTGCCACACACACAGCCCACATTCTTCCATAACATCTCTAGATTATTACAAAGCCGGATGGATGTGTGAATATTCTGGGGCTAGTTATGTGTACCAATGCGAAATATATTTCTGATCCTTGACTCAGTCGGTGTCTTTTTCATTGAAGACATTTTAAAGAAACCGTGCAGCTCTGCGCAGTCGTGTGTTCAATCATTTACCAGGAAGGAAGCAAACTAAACCGGCTGCCAGGTTCCTGAACGCAGCGTGACAGGCAGCGCCTCAATCAGGCAAACGTTGGCTGTGTTACATTTTAAGAGCTTCAAAAAATCTGTCTATTTACATTATAGTTTCAGAAGCTTCAAGGAGGAACTACATGTTACACAATGGGAAACGGGTCCATTTTAACGGAAATTGTGAAATCTGTGAAAAAACAAATCCAGCCTTAGTTACGAAAGACAAACAGGTAAGCTCAGAACAACGAAATCTACAGAAGCACAACCTGTGGAAGCTCCAGCAATGCCGCGGCAGACAGAAGAAGAATCGAGAGCGCTGCGGGATTCATCTCCGCTGTTCCTTCTTCACCAGCCGGATAGGAACTTCACAGACCTGTTTGTGGGAATCAGGGATGAGAACGAAACGTGTGCAGAATCTATCAACAAAGGAAAGTATATTAACTGTAATCAAATATTGATAAAAAACTCCAGCAAGTCTCGGGAGTTGCATTTGCTGGGTATAATGGAAACGTACAAACAGAGATATTGGTATTGTACAAAAACCATCCCATAGGAATGGGCCAATAGGTACCTGCTAGCCTCCTAACCCCCAAATCTACCCCCTACCCCTAACCCTAATCTCAACCCCTAACCCTAACTGTGTTACTATTAAAGCAATTTTTACTATTATTTCAACAGCGCTGTTTAGCGCCCTCTAGCGGCTACTACTGACCCTGTTTTATTTAGATGTAAAACTTGGACACGTGAAACGTATTTTAAGAGATAATAGAAAGCAAACCACAGAAAAGATGCTGTGCAAATATTAAATTTTTTAAAAAAAACTGCTTCAAATTGAATGTCAAAATCAATCCTCCCTTCCCCCCCTCCCCCCTGCCATCCTCCTCCCTCCCCCTTCCCCCCTTCCTCCCCATCCTCCCCCCTCCTCCTCCCTCCCCCCTCCCTTCCTCCTCTCCCCTCCCCTCTCCACCCTCCCCCCTCCCCTCTCCCCTCTCCACCCTCCCCCCTCCCCTCTCCCCTCTCCTCCCCCACTCCCCCCTCCCCTCTCCCCTCTCCCCTCTCCCCTCTCCCCTCCCCCCTCCCGATCCACACGCTGAGGATCACTTGAAGCATTTTCTGCACCTACTGTCAATCAAGCGCAGTAAATTCGGTCCAAAAACGAAAGCACTCCATAAAAAAAACACAAAAAACTGGATTGCATTTATTTAATTTATTTTTCTTCTGTGAAACAACTAAATTGGCTTTTAAAATCGTCCAAGCCTTTTACTTTCGATTTACAAGCAGACGTCGCCGCATGCTAATAAGCGCCTCATCATTTATTAAAGCCATCGTTTCTCAGCTGGGATTGAGAGACGCGGGTGGCTTAACGGGTATCAATTGAATTCTTAACGCAGAGCGGAAAACTCGAGGTAAACACACGGACCAGTGAATGGATTTATTTTGAAAATGTGTTTATATTGGGTTTGGTGCTCCCCCCCCCCCCCCCCCCGAAAACGAATCTGGAGAAAGAGAAAGAAACAAGTCGATATTTTTAGAAGAGTAATTTTCTTCAGCGCTGGACTGAAATAGGAGAATGAATCGGAATGAACAGAGACGCAAAATTGATCAGCTGAGACGAAAAACAAATAAAAGCGGTTGATCCGTCTTACCTCAAGTCCAGAAGAGCCGGAGTGAATCTTCACTTTTTGACTCCTCTTTTTATACACTAATCGTTAATAGGAGAGAGCCAATAGCAGCGCTGTGTTATAAAGATTATCAAGAAATAAAAAGGAACCGATTGCATGTGACGTTTGTATAGGGAAGCATTGTAAAGCACAGAGAGGTCTGGTAAAGCATAGGGAAGCATTGTAAAGCACAGAGAGGTCTGGTAAAGCACAGGGAAGCATTGTAAAGCACAGAGAGGTCTGGTAAAGCATAGGGAAGCATTGTAAAGCACAGAGAGGTCTGGCAAAGCATAGGGAAGCATTGTAAAGCACAGAGAGGTCTGGTAAAGCACAGGGAAGCATTGTAAAGCACAGAGAGGTGTGGTAAAGCATAGGGAAGCATTGTAAAGCACAGAGAGGTCTGGTAAAGCATAGGGAAGCATTGTAAAGCACAGAGAGGTCTGGTAAAGCATAGGGAAGCATTGTAAAGTACAGAGAGGTGTGGTAAAGCATAGGGAAGCATTGTAAAGCACAGAGAGGTCTGGTAAAGCATAGGGAAGCATTGTAAAGCACAGAGAGGTATGGTAAAGCATAGGGAAGCATTGTAAAGCACAGAGAGGTGTGGTAAAGCATAGGGAAGCATTGTAAATCACGGAGAGGTCTGGTAAAGCATAGGGAAGCATTGTAAAGCACAGAGAGGTGTGGTAAAGCATAGGGAAGCATTGTAAAGCACAGAGAGGTCTGGTAAAGCATAGGGAAGCATTGTAAAGCACAGAGAGGTCTGGTAAAGCATAGGGAAGCATTGTAAAGCACAGAGAGATCTGGTAAAGCATAGGGAAGCATTGTAAAGCACAGAGAGATCTGGTGAAGCATAGGGAAGCATTGTAAAGCACAGAGAGGTCTGGTAAAGCATAGGGAAGCATTGTAAAGCACAGAGAGGTCTGGTAAAGCATAGGGAAGCATTGTAAAGCACAGAGAGGTCTGGTAAAGCATAGGGAAGCACTGTAAAGCACAGAGAGGTCTGGTAAAGCATAGGGAAGCATTGTAAAGCACAGAGAGGTCTGGTAAAGCATAGGGAAGCACTGTAAAGCACAGAGAGGTCTGGTAAAGCACAGGGAAGCATTGTAAAGCACAGAGAGGTCTGGTAAAGCATAGGGAAGCATTGTAAAGCACAGAGAGGTCTGGTAAAGCATAGGGAAGCACTGTAAAGCACAGAGAGGTCTGGTAAAGCATAGGGAAGCATTGTAAAGCACAGAGAGGTCTGGTAAAGCATAGGGAAGCACTGTAAAGCACAGAGAGGTCTGGTAAAGCACAGGGAAGCATTGTAAAGCACAGAGAGGTCTGGTAAAGCATAGGGAAGCATTGTAAAGCACAGAGAGGTCTGGTAAAGCATAGGGAAGCACTGTAAAGCACAGAGAGGTCTGGTAAAGCATAGGGAAGCATTGTAAAGCACAGAGAGGTCTGGTAAAGCATAGGGAAGCACTGTAAAGCACAGAGAGGTCTGGTAAAGCACAGGGAAGCATTGTAAAGCACAGAGAGGTCTGGTAAAGCATAGGGAAGCACTGTAAAGCACAGAGAGGTCTGGTAAAGCATAGGGAAGCACTGTAAAGCACAGAGAGGTCTGGTAAAGCATAGGGAAGCATTGTAAAGCACAGAGAGGTCTGGTAAAGCATAGGGAAGCATTGTAAAGCACAGAGAGGTGTGGTAAAGCATAGGGAAGCATTGTAAAGCACAGAGAGGTCTGGTAAAGCATAGGGAAGCATTGTAAAGCACAGAGAGGTCTGGTAAAGCATAGGGAAGCATTGTAAAGCACAGAGAGATCTGGTAAAGCATAGGGAAGCATTGTAAAGCACAGAGAGATCTGGTGAAGCATAGGGAAGCATTGTAAAGCACAGAGAGGTCTGGTAAAGCATAGGGAAGCATTGTAAAGCACAGAGAGGTCTGGTAAAGCATAGGGAAGCATTGTAAAGCACAGAGAGGTCTGGTAAAGCATAGGGAAGCACTGTAAAGCACAGAGAGGTCTGGTAAAGCATAGGGAAGCATTGTAAAGCACAGAGAGGTCTGGTAAAGCATAGGGAAGCACTGTAAAGCACAGAGAGGTCTGGTAAAGCACAGGGAAGCATTGTAAAGCACAGAGAGGTCTGGTAAAGCATAGGGAAGCATTGTAAAGCACAGAGAGGTCTGGTAAAGCATAGGGAAGCACTGTAAAGCACAGAGAGGTCTGGTAAAGCATAGGGAAGCATTGTAAAGCACAGAGAGGTCTGGTAAAGCATAGGGAAGCACTGTAAAGCACAGAGAGGTCTGGTAAAGCACAGGGAAGCATTGTAAAGCACAGAGAGGTCTGGTAAAGCATAGGGAAGCATTGTAAAGCACAGAGAGGTCTGGTAAAGCATAGGGAAGCACTGTAAAGCACAGAGAGGTCTGGTAAAGCATAGGGAAGCATTGTAAAGCACAGAGAGGTCTGGTAAAGCATAGGGAAGCACTGTAAAGCACAGAGAGGTCTGGTAAAGCACAGGGAAGCATTGTAAAGCACAGAGAGGTCTGGTAAAGCATAGGGAAGCACTGTAAAGCACAGAGAGGTCTGGTAAAGCATAGGGAAGCACTGTAAAGCACAGAGAGGTCTGGTAAAGCATAGGGAAGCATTGTAAAGCACAGAGAGGTCTGGTAAAGCATAGGGAAGCATTGTAAAGCACAGAGAGGTGTGGTAAAGCATAGGGAAGCATTGTAAAGCACAGAGAGGTCTGGTAAAGCATAGGGAAGCATTGTAAAGCACAGAGAGGTCTGGTAAAGCATAGGGAAGCATTGTAAAGCACAGAGAGATCTGGTAAAGCATAGGGAAGCATTGTAAAGCACAGAGAGATCTGGTGAAGCATAGGGAAGCATTGTAAAGCACAGAGAGGTCTGGTAAAGCATAGGGAAGCATTGTAAAGCACAGAGAGGTCTGGTAAAGCATAGGGAAGCATTGTAAAGCACAGAGAGGTCTGGTAAAGCATAGGGAAGCACTGTAAAGCACAGAGAGGTCTGGTAAAGCATAGGGAAGCATTGTAAAGCACAGAGAGGTCTGGTAAAGCATAGGGAAGCACTGTAAAGCACAGAGAGGTCTGGTAAAGCACAGGGAAGCATTGTAAAGCACAGAGAGGTCTGGTAAAGCATAGGGAAGCATTGTAAAGCACAGAGAGGTCTGGTAAAGCATAGGGAAGCATTGTAAAGCACAGAGAGGTCTGGTAAAGCATAGGGAAGCATTGTAAAGCACAGAGAGGTCTGGTAAAGCATAGGGAAGCACTGTAAAGCACAGAGAGGTCTGGTAAAGCATAGGGAAGCATTGTAAAGCACAGAGAGGTCTGGTAAAGCATAGGGAAGCACTGTAAAGCACAGAGAGGTCTGGTAAAGCACAGGGAAGCATTGTAAAGCACAGAGAGGTCTGGTAAAGCATAGGGAAGCATTGTAAAGCACAGAGAGGTCTGGTAAAGCATAGGGAAGCACTGTAAAGCACAGAGAGGTCTGGTAAAGCATAGGGAAGCATTGTAAAGCACAGAGAGGTCTGGTAAAGCATAGGGAAGCACTGTAAAGCACAGAGAGGTCTGGTAAAGCACAGGGAAGCATTGTAAAGCACAGAGAGGTCTGGTAAAGCATAGGGAAGCACTGTAAAGCACAGAGAGGTCTGGTAAAGCATAGGGAAGCACTGTAAAGCACAGAGAGGTCTGGTAAAGCATAGGGAAGCATTGTAAAGCACAGAGAGGTCTGGTAAAGCATAGGGAAGCATTGTAAAGCACAGAGAGGTCTGGTAAAGCATAGGGAAGCATTGTAAAGCACAGAGAGGTCTGGTAAAGCATAGGGAAGCATTGTAATCCTGCAGAATCGTTATAAGGAACTTGAAATGCACTTACCTGACAGTGGAATGAAGCCACTCAGTCTTTCACTCCAAATGACAAGCGTTGGGTTTAAGTACAAATACTTCAGTATTTCTGCATCCTCACAGCTCTGCAAAACAGCAGCACTGCACAGGGTGGAAGCTCACATCATTTCCTGTAGGCGAATGTTGCAGAAATGCATCGTAGAATTGTACCCTGTACCGATGCAGCGATCATTTTGAAAAAAAAACACAACACCAGTTCCGGTTTCAGTAGCTGTGCATTTTATTTATTTTCTGGCTCCAAACAGAACAGCTTCTGAAGAATATATGGCCGCACACTTTGACCCCGAGCCCCCTTCCATGTTAATCTGGGTAACCTCAGTTATAACAGGTGTGAGGAGAAGGGACGAGCCTTCGTTAGTTTTTTTTATGATGTTCTGAGTGCCATAAAGAGACTTCGAAACTGCCGGTGGTTATTTTAATTGTGTGATTTCCTTCCTTCTACAGTGTAAGTCTGCATGTAGAAACCTGCAAGCATCTGCTTCCTACTGTGTGTGCAGATACACACACACACACACACACACACACACAGACACACACACACTGAAGCACACACACACACACACACACACACACAGACACACACACACACACAGACACACACACACACAGACACACACACACACAGACACACAGACACACACACACACAGACACACACACACAGACACACACACAGACACACACACACACACACAGACACACACACACACACACACAGACACACACATACACAGACACACACACACACAGACACACACACACACTGACACTGAGACACACACACACACACTGACACACACACACACACTCACTGACACTGAGACACACACACACAACCAGACACACACACACACACACACTGACACACACACACACTGACACACATACACACGCACACACAACCTGACACACACACACACACTGAGACACACACACACACACTGAGACACACACACACACACACACAGACACACACAGTGACACACACAACCAGACACACACACTGACATTGAGACACACACACACACAGACACACACTGACACACACACACACTCACACACTCTCACACACACACAGATACACAGTGACACACACACACACACACTGAGACACACTCACACACACAAACACACTGAGACACACACACACCGACACACAGACACACACACACACTGACACACTGATATTGAGACACACACACTGACACACACACTGAGACACTCACACACACACAGACACACAGTGACACACACACACACACACTGACACTTACACTTACACACACACACACTGACACACACACACAGACACTTACACACACACACACACACTGAGACACACACACACACACACAGAGCAAGGGGGTCCTGTTGTCGTGGCTCGGTTACGAGTAAAAAACTTAGATTCACCTGAAGTCTGCACCACAATGAGTGACTCATTACCTTTCTTATTATCTGTACACCACAAGCCATGAACAGAAAAAACCACGAAGTGTCAGCTTCTTGAAGGATCCCAGGGTGTCAGCTTCAACAACATTACTGGGGAGTTGGTTCCAGACCCTCACAATTCTCTGTGTAAAAAAGTGCCTCCTATTTTCTGTTCTGAATGCCCCTTTATCTAATCTCCATTGGTGACCCCTGGTCCTTGTTTCTTTTTTCAGGTCCCCTGGGTCGACATTGTCTATACCTTTTAGGATTTTGAATGTTTGAATCAGATCGCCGCGTAGTCTTCTTTGTTCAAGACTGAATAGATTCAATTCTTTTAGCCTGTCTGCATACGACATGCCTTTTAAACCCGGGATAATTCTGGTTGCTCTTCTTTGCACTCTTTCTAGAGCAGCAATATCCTTTTTGCAACGAGGTGACCAGAACTGAACACAATATTCTAGGTGAGGTCTTACTAATGCATTGTAAAGTTTTAACATTACTTCCCTTGATTTAAATTCAACACTTCTCACAATATATCCGAGCATCTTGTTGGCCTTTTTTTATAGCTTCCCCACATTGTCTAGATGAAGACATTTCTGAGTCAACATAAACTCCTAGATCTTTTCCATAGATTCCTTCTTCAATTTCACTATCTCCCATATGATATTTATAATGCACATTTTTATTGCCTGCATGCAATACTTTACACTTTTCTCTATTAAATGTCATTTGCCATGTGTCTGTCCAATTCTGAATGCTGTCTAGATCATTTTGAATGACCTTTGCTGCTGCAACAGTGTTTGCCACTCCTCCTGTTTTTGTGTCGTCTGCAAATTTAACAAGTTTGCTTACTATACCAGAATCTAAATCATTAATGTAGATTAGGAATAGCAGAGGACCTAATACTGATCCCTGTGGTACACCACTGGTTACTTCGCTCCATTTTGAAGTTTCTCCTCTAATCAGTACTTTCTGTTTTCTACATGTTAAGCACTCCCTAATCCATGTGCATGCATTTCCTTGAATCCCTACTGCGTTCAGTTTGAGGATTAATCTTTTATGCGGGACTTTGTCAAAAGCTTTCTGGAAATCTAAATAAACCATGTTGTATGCTTTGCAATTATCCATTGTCGATGTTACATCCTCAAAAAAATCAAGCAGGTTAGTTAGACACGATCTCCCTTTCCTAAAACCATGCTGACTGTCTCCCAGGATATTGTTACCATACAGGTAATTTTCCATTTTGGATCTTATTATAGATCCATAAGTTTACATATAATAGAAGTCAGGCTTATTGGTCTGTAGTTACCTGGTTCGGTTTTGTCTCTCTTTTTGTGGATCTGTATTACATTTGCAATTTCCCAGTCTGTTGGTACAACCCCTGTGTCAAGAGACTGTTGCATGATCTTGGTTAGCGGTTTGTAAATAACTTCTTTCATTTCTTTGAGTACTATTGAGAGGATCTCAAAGTTATTTAAAACTGGATAAAACTGGATACAGAGAACAGACAAACAGAAGAGATGAGAGAGAGAGAGAGAGAGAGAGAAAGAGAGAGAGAGAGAGAAAAGTCCATTTAAAAGTATTCAATTTGAGAAATTTAAAGTGATGTTAGTCAATGGAACTGAAATCCGACTGGAAAATATTAAAGACCAGAGAAGTTATTTCAACTGTCTGGGAGGTGAGACTGTGTTTATAATCCAGCACACTCTGACTGTCTCCTGTGTTATTTGGTCGCTCATAGTCATGCAAACACAGTAGATACTGCAGGAGCATTGGGGGAGCAATCCCATCTGTATTGACGTGGTCATTAATAGAGGAGGGGTCACTCTTATAAGCACTGTATATTTACAGCCGTATAAACTCCCATGCTCTCATAACCGATCTGTTTCAAATCAGCCGATTGAACGGGACGTTATCAAGGACAAATCATCCCATAGGAATGGGCTAATAGGTGCCTACTAGCCTCCTAACCCCTAAATCTACCCTCTACCCCTAAACCTAAAGACTACCACTAACCGAATCTCTACCCCTAACCCTAATCTCAACCCCTAAACCCAACTGTGTTACTACTGCCCGACTTGCATCTGTGGAGTAGTGGTTAGGGCTCTGGACTCTTGACCGGAGGGTCGTGGGTTCAATCCCAGGTGGGGGACACTGCTGCTGTACCCTTGAGCAAGGTACTTTACCTAGATTGCTCCAGTAAAAACCCAACTGTATAAATGGGGAATTGTATGTAAAAATAATGTGATATCTTGTAACAATTGTAAGTCGCCCTCGATAAGGGCGTCAGCTAACAAATAAATAATAATAATAATAATAATAATAAAGTCATTTGTATTATTTCAACGACGCCTTTTAGCGCCCTCTAGCGGCTACTACACCTTACTAAAATTAATTAACAGTTCAATTAAGACTTGGCTTTTGCTGTTAACAAAATCCGAGTAATTAAGTTACCTGTAGTTAAAAAAAAGACAATTTTAAAATAAACAGGGAGACGCCTCCAAGATCTGCGCCTTGAAAACAGATGCAAGTCGGGCAGTAGTTTCGCTAGTTCTTCGTGGGGTACGACTTCAAAGCCCAGCGATTTACCATTTCTGTCTTATTTTCTTTAGAAAAGCTACCAAATTAAAAAAAACAAAAGGTCGAAGTTAATAACAGTATTTACCTTTATTTATTAAGAGCGTTTTGTTTTTTAAAATACCGATCGTTCTATGCACGTGACGTCATTCATACGCGAGATAAGAAGTCTAGGAATGTTAGGAAATGCTGCTCTGTGATTGGCTGAATTTCATACGCGATTTATGATTAAGGCTTTAACCGATAAAACCCGATAAAACACACCCGATACAAAAAAAATCGGTGGATAGCCAATAAACACCGGGAAAAAAACGGTGGAAATGGTCAATTTAAAAGTCACGTTGACTTTATCCTATTCCCATTAAAAAAATATAACCTACTACAAAAATAAGAAATGGGCAATGTCCCGCCTTCCTGGCTTGCATCTATCATTGATTCGTTCTGAATACTTTAAACCCGCCCCCAACTACTGAGTGACAGCGCATTCCTACATTTCTATTGGAGACTCCGCTTGAGATTTAAAACGAGATTACAAAATCAGGATGGAGGTTTGTTAGCGGGATTATATATATATATATATATATATATATATATATATATATATATATATATATATATATATATATATATATATATATAATCTCACTGTGTGGTTTTCTTCGATTACAGAAGGTTAAATAAATCTAAATTATGTTTTATAGAACCTACAATCCTAGGTTACGCAAACTCTTTGGGCTGAGCAGTAGGTGTCATTTTTAATGTGTCCGCTAGAGGTCTCACGAGTCCGCTCGGGCTCTCTAAACTCGGTTCTGTTATACGGAGGTACGGGTCCCGGTTTGCGAGCGTGTTTGTTCATAGTTTTTATCTCGCAGGCAGTTTTCTGCTGTGGCACTTTGGAGAGCGACAAGTGGAAACCATGGATACCAATTAACCCTGAAGCCAGACTACGGCACTGAAGGTTTACGTCTTCAGAATTTACCAGATCACTCAAAATACACAGGTGCCTTATTAAAATCAATAAATTACACCAGGTCTGAGCGAAGTGTATTGTTCGACTTGAACCAATAGAACCAGTGGGGCTTTTACAGAGACCACAGTTCAATCGCGCACAGTCCATGGAAGTGACTCTGCAGCAGCCACTGACTCCCTGTGTGTGCGTGACCCTGAGCAAGTCACTGAACCTCCTTGTGCTCCGTCCTTCAGGATGAGACGTCAAACAAACGAGCTCCTATTGGAAGTGACTCTGCAGCAGCCACTGACTCCCTGTGTGTGTGTGACCCTGAGCAAGTCACTGAACCTCCTTGTGCTCCGTCCTTCAGGATGAGACGTCAAACAAACGAGCTCCTATTGGAAGTGACTCTGCAGCAGCCACTGACTCCCTCTGTGTGTGTGACCCTGAGCAAGTCACTGAACCTCCTTGTGCTCCGTCCTTCAGGATGAGACGTCAAACAAACGAGCTCCTATTGGAAGTGACTCTGCAGCAGCCACTGACTCCCTCTGTGTGTGTGACCCTGAGCAAGTCACTGAACCTCCTTGTGCTCCGTCCTTCAGGATGAGACGTCAAACAAACGAGCTCCTATTGGAAGTGACTCTGCAGCAGCCACTGACTCCCTGTGTGTGTGTGTGTGACCCTGAGCAAGTCACTGAACCTCCTTGTGCTCCGTCCTTCAGGATGAGACGTCAAACAAACGAGCTCCTATTGGAAGTGACTCTGCAGCAGCCACTGACTCCCTCTGTGTGTGTGACCCTGAGCAAGTCACTGAACCTCCTTGTGCTCCGTCCTTCAGGATGAGACGTCAAACAAACGAGCTCCTATTGGAAGTGACTCTGCAGCAGCCACTGACTCCCTGTGTGTGTGTGTGACCCTGAGCAAGTCACTGAACCTCCTTGTGCTCCGTCCTTCAGGATGAGACGTCAAACAAACGAGCCACGGGACCTATTTAAGGATCAAGGATCCCTTCAATAAACGAGTCACGCCCCGACACCAATTTAAATAGGTAAAGATCATTAGTGCTTCAGTAAATATCCCAGAATTAGATATCTGTAAAATAGCGAGGATATCTGACCATTTATCGGTATATGTTGCAGAAATGGTAGCTATACTATTTGCAATAGTTAAACTAGCTGAAATAAAGCCTAAAAAAGCGGTCATATTTTCAGATTCATTGAGTGGTCTTATTGCATTAAAAGGGGAGTTTAATGACAGAAGAGATATCATGGTTGAAATAATGCAAAGATATAAGGAATGTACAATAATGGGGATCAAAGTGATTTTAGTTTGGATTCCTGGTCACTCTGGCATTCTGGGCAACGAGACGGTAGATCTGGCAGCAAAAAATGGGTTAAAAAGAGAGGAAATTAATGTGGTGACTCCTCTGGGATCGCAGGAAATGGGAGGTTATGTGAAAAGAATGATAGTAAAAGAATGTCAGGAGAGATGAGATGAAAGCATAAAAGGAAGGTTTTATCATAATATCCAGAAAGATAGTTGGGTGAACAAAGAGTTGTGAAGGAAAGAGGAAAGCGTTGGATAGGTTAAGGATTGGGCAGAGTTCTTTAAGTGAACATCTTTTAAGACTGGGGAAACATGAAGATGGAAAGTGTGAACAATGTAAAGTAGCAGAAAGAGTGGAACATTATTTATTAAAATGTGAGAAATATGAGGAGCAGAGAAGGAAAATGGAGAGGAGGCTGAGAGAAATGGAGGTATAGGAAGTCAATATAAAGAACTTGCTGGGGAAAGGGAAAGAGGAAGGCAGACTGAATAGAGAAAAGATACTGACGAAATATATAAAGGAAACAGGACAAGAAGGGAAGTTATAATAAAGATGTCAGAAAAGTAAAACAAAGACAGACAAAGGACCACAGATAGAGGGCGCTAATCCTCTAAAATAATAGATGGAATGCACCCTTTAGATTAACCAGAAGAAGAAAATCAATTAGTTAAAGAGTTGGGAAGGAAAGAGGAAAGAGCGTTGGATAGGTTAATGATTGGGCAGAGTTCTTTAAATGAACATCTTTTAAGACTGAGGAAACTGAAGATGGAAAGTGTGAAAAATGTAAAGTAGCAGAAAGAGTGGAACATTATTAAAATGTGAGAAATATGAGGAGCAGAGAAGGAAAACGGAGAGGAGGCTGAGAGAAATGGAGGTATAGGAAGTCAATATAAAGAACTTGCTGGGAAAGAGGAAGGGAGACTGAATATTATTATTTATTTCTTAGCAGACGCCCTTATCCAGGGCGACTTACAATTGTTACAAGATATCACATTATACATTATTTCACATTATACAGATATCACATTATTTTACATACAATTACCCATTTATACAGTTGGGTTTTTTACTGGAGCAATCTAGGTAAAGTACCTTGCTCAAGGGTACAACAGCTGTGTCCCCCACTGGGGATTGAACCCACAACCCTCCGGTCAAGAGTCCAGAGCCCTAACCACTACTCCACACTGCTTAATATATGCATTACACGTACTGCATGACAATCAAAATTGCTACTGACGAAATATATAAAGGAAACAGGAAAAGAAGTGAAGTTATAATAAAGATGTCAGAAAAGTAAAACAAAGACAGACAAAGGACCACAGATAGAGGGCGCTAATCCTCTAAAATAATAGATGGAATGCACCCTTTAGATTAACCAGACACAATAAATAACCTATTCAATTAATCACTTCAGAGAACCAAAGCCGACTCAACGGTGCACTTTTTTTTTTATTTTTTTTTTTTTAAACGTGTTTGAATAATACGTGGAATAATGATCCGTGATAAATGCCATTTACGTTTCGTGTGCTGCATTGTGTAGCAAATGCTACAAGTTTGGAGGTAGAATATGTTTACAGTCTTGTATGTTCCCAGTGTCCCGGCTGTGGACACGTTCCCGTTATCAGAGGAGGAGTTACATTTCGCGACGGTTATGAAGCTCAACACCTAGAAAACGGAGCCGCTTTCTCATCACTGCGAGCATAAAAAAAAACACCAAGAAATGGATCATTTTGAGGTTTCAGTTTATTATTTTCTATCGAGACGTCGTTTAAGCATCTAAAGGGCTGTATTGAATTTGCAGAATTAATAACAGTTGCGTTTAGGCTGAGCTTTTTGCTGTTAATAAAATCGGAGTCAGTTCTCCTATCAATGTAATTAAAAGAGAAATATTAAATAAGAGGGAGGCGATACTAGTTAAACATGCTACCCAGAAAATTAAAAAGTAGCCGGTCCCTCAAATATATGTGAATTTGTAAATTGTCAAAATCCGATTAACTGTGTCTTGAAATTATTATTATAATTATTATTAAAACAATAATAATAATAATAATAATCATCATAATAATAATAATAATAATAATAATTTTTCAATTCCAAACATTATCCACAAGAGGGCAGTATGACGTGTGGAACACCGCAGTACAGCGAGAAGCCCCTCTGGTTAACGCAGCGGGGATGTAGCTCAGTGGTAGAGCGCATGCTTTGCATGTATGAGGCCCCGGGTTCAATCCCCGGCATCTCCAGCGACGCTGATATTTGGCGGCATAAAATATTTTAAAAAATAAAATAAAAGTCTCACTGCTGTCTCTCACATGTGACATCTTTTTTTTTTTTTTTTTTTAATTATTATTATTTCATAAAGGGTGTTTGTTGTTGTTATTTAGTGGTAATAAGTCCGGAGCTATTTCCTGCACAATGTTGCTGCCGCTTGTCGAGAGAGGAAGAGGGAGAGAGGAGATTGATTTTGTATATGTCTTAATAGGATGGCCCTATACCATGATCAAATTTGGATAAAATTACCTGGTGTTTGATGCCATCGACCACCTGCATACCATAAAGAAATACCGATACTGTCTGTTTGATAAGAGTCACCTGCTCAGGTAAAACACTGTCACTTTAAAATCCATTGTCACCTCTTATTAGCTTTATTAACAGGATCACCGGCCCCTCCCTTTAAAGGAGCGCTGACCATCTTTAAAATCCATTCTCTCACCTCTTATTAGCTTTATTAACATGATCACCGGCCCCTCCCTTTAAAGGAGCGCTGACCATCTTTAAAATCCATTCTCTCACCTCTTATTAGCTTTATTAACATGATCACCGGCCCCTCCCTTTAAAGGAGCGCTGACCATCTTTAAAATCCATTCTCTCACCTCTTATTAGCTTTATTAACATGATCACCGGCCCCTCCCTTTAAAGGAGCGCTGACCATCTTTAAAATCCATTCTCTCACCTCTTATTAGCTTTATTAACATGATCACCGGCCCCTCCCTTTAAAGGAGCGCTGACCATCTTTAAAATCCATTCTCTCACCTCTTATTAGCTTTATTAACATGATCACCGGCCCCTCCCTTTAAAGGAGCGCTGACCATCTTTAAAATCCATTCTCTCACCTCTTCTTAGCTTTATTAACATGATCACCGGCCCCTCCCTTTAAAGGAGCGCTGACCATCTTTAAAATCCATTCTCTCACCTCTTATTAGCTTTATTTTTTATTGCGTTCAGTGAGTCTGTTTGGGTCAGGATCTCTCCTTCTCTCAGCCAGGACAGAGTCACATTGTGGCTCTTTACCACAGAGCACAGGAGGAGACAGGTTCTGTACCCTAAACTACCTCTTTCATGGGTCTTTATTATGTGGGGCTTCGACACTGGATCTGCGGGGGGGGGGGGGGGGGGGGGGGAAGGATATGCAGTTGAACGGTCATGTGGTCTCATGGTTTGATCCAAATCATTAAAGTAATCCATACATTTCTTTATTTTTATATAACTCGTGCTTATTCTGCATATGTTCTGGGCGTGTTCTGTAGTAGCTAGACTTTGGTCCCATGCATGCAGTACACCGGCTCGCATTCTAGAATCGGACATACCCACTGTCCCATCCCTGCTACTCTTTCTCTCACCACATCTCAACGGAAAGTTCGACTTGCAGGGTTGACAGCTGCAAAATAAAGCTCCAGTCTGCTCCTGGGTCTCTCCTAATGCTGCACCACAGCAGATCAGGCTGGGCATGTTTAGGGACATTGTCGGGATGGAATACACTACAGCTCACATTAATAGAGCTAGTGCTTCCACACTCCATGCTTGTATGTATATGTACATATATTATTATTATTATTATTAGTGTATTTAGCAGACACCTTTATCCAAGGCGACTTACAGAGACTAGGGTGTGTGAACTATGCATCAGCTGCAGGGTCACTTACAATTACGTCTCACCCGAAAGACGGAGCACAAGGAGGTGAAGTGACTTGCTCAGGGTCACACAATGAGTCAGTGGCTGAGGTGGGATTTGAACCGGGGACCTCCTGGTTAAAAACCAGTTTCTTTATACATATATTCTCTCTCTCTCTCTCTCTCTCTCTCTCTCTCTCTCTCTCTCTCTCTCTCTCTCTCTCTCTCTCTATAATTTATTTTTGATTATTTTACATCGCAAGCTCTGAGACTCCAATGTATATAGTTAATTTCATGTTTTGTTCTCTTTGTAACTGTACGAATTCTCTCAAGATCTTTTGCATAAGCTGTTTTGATGGAAAATAAAAACAATTGATAAAAAAAACAAACAAAAAAAAACACATCACTGGTGCTTATTAAAAAATGTGAATACACAACAGCACACCCGATTGAACAATTTCGCTGTTTCTGACCCGGACAAAAAAGATGAAGGCTGAGAACTGGGCGCAGTCTTGCCGGGACGTCCGGTAGATCTGTACCTACCGTAGACCGAGAGCCTCATGCTTCTTTTCAATCTCACTTCTCCGGTAATTTCGATTTGGTAAAAGCCGCTGTCCTCTCTCTCCAAGTTATTAATCCTGAGAGAGTTTGTGAAATTGTCGCGCTGCAGCCTTCCTGTGAATCGCTCTTCAAAACCAGCATCGATCTCCCCGCTCTGAATTCTCGCAATGGGCCAGTCCGGACCCACAGGACCGTATCTCCAGTTTATCTCCGTGTCTAAAGGCAGGTTCGGGATCTCCATGGGGAAAGTGAGCGATTCCCCCACAATGCCCTTCACCTGCTGGACTCCAGACCAAGACTCTGAGAGACAATGTCCTAAAAAAATAAAATTAAAATAAATCTGACGAGTCTACTTTCCTATCCTGCAACAAATACTGCAGTGACGGAGTTTTGTCAGCAGGGGGCATGATACGCCACACATTTCAGATTCTTAAACCAAATAAATGTTGATGGGGGCATTCTCGTGAATTTTAGTCCCAATAAACTTATTTACAGGAATATACACATTATTATTTTTTATTATTTATTTCTTAGCAGACGCCCTTATCCAGGGCGACTTACAATTGTTACAACATATCACATTATACATTATTTCACAGATATCACATTATTTTTACATACAATTGCCCATTTATACAGTTGGGTTTTTACTGGAGCAATCTAGGTAAAGTACCTTGCTCAAGGGTGTAACAGCAGTGTCCCCCACTGGGGATTGAACCCACGACCCACCGGTCAAGAGTCCAGAGCCCTAACCACTACTCCACACTGCTGCCCTACACATGTTAACTATACGCTTCTAAAACAAGGCTTTTAATAACACTAAACTAAACCGTATCGCCTCAAACGACAAAGGATAATTTACTCAAGAAAATAAAAACACACACGATTTTACGCACATAATACTCCGTGTGAAATAGTCTTCAGTAAACAGTAATATTACATTTCAGTAATTTACAGAGTTAGCTCAACGCAGGAGATTTGAATAGCCGGTATGCAGTAGTGTTTATGAGAAAGGTCAGCCGCGTTGGTGTCACCTGTAGCCGGCAGACCTCCAAATTAGAGAATGGGATTCCTCTGACGGAAATAAAACACAAACACCGGCCTACTGGCGCAAATAGCGTCGATGAGGGTTCACATATGACTTTAATTAAATAAAATAGAGTATTTTTAAACTGTAACCCATTTTAACGCCCATTATCCTCGACTCCTGCTACGGGTCTCTTCTCTGTACTTCTGTTAGATTTTGAAACACATTTCGGCCAATCAGAAGCTTCAGAGGAAGTATTGAGCGTTTGACAGGGGCGTCGTAAAGTCTTTGATTTCCTTATCTCTCCGTCGTCACCACCACAAGATAGTAACAATTAAATAAAAAGCCACACGATACACAAGTGTCCCATACATTTCAATACAGAGCGATTTCCACTTGTTTTTAAATATTCTAAAACGAAACCTATTTTCAGACAGCGTTATATTTCACTTCCTGGGCGGACAATGCACGTTTTGTTAAGATAAACAAATAAAAAACACACACAAAAGGAACGAAGAAGTAAATACGTACGTTGTTACGGTGTTGTTTGTATATTGTAATATAGTTTTATACATTGGGATCGTCTTTCCGTTTTGTATGATATTCCAGGACCCCCTTGTAATCGAGGCCTCGATCTCAATGATTAAATCTCCTGGCTAAATAAATAAATCAATCAATCAATGAAACACGCACGCAGATAAAACTCCGGTCTTACCGTAAAGATACGCGACGGTAAGCAAACAAGCGTTTATCCGACCAGACATGATTTCCTTCTTATAACTGAATCCTGCAGTGGAACCTGCAGATTTAAAAGGCCAGCGAAGCCGCGCATAGTTTCCGTTCAGATACTGACCCCGCGTACTGTGGACAACAGGATGTGGTTGCGGGTTCAACAGGTAAAAGATTATCATTAACTGCTTCGGGGTCTGAATGGAGTTTGAATTAATCGATACAATTAAACAATTTGGACCAAGGCTTGGCAAGGTCAGCTTAGGACAGCCCGGTATTAAACAGCTTCGTTATGATAAGAATGAACTCCCTCAGCTTCATAGAGTCCAATGAAAGCTGCTGAATAATGTTCCCTTGTTAACATATTGAATTCCACCCCCTCTATATAGAATGAACTCCCTCAGCTTCATAGAGGCCAATGAAAGCAGGTGAATAATGTTCCCTTGTTAACATATTGAATTCCACCCCCTCTATATAGAATGAACTCCCTCAGCTTCATAGAGTCCAGTGAAAGCTGCTGAATAATGTTCCCTTGTTAACATATTGAATTCCACCCCCTCTATATAGAATGAACTCCCTCAGCTTCATAGAGTCCAATGAAAGCTGCTGAATAATGTTCCCTTGTTAACATATTGAATTCCACCCCCTCTATATAGAATGAACTCCCTCAGCTTCATAGAGTCCAATGAAAGCTGCTGAATAATGTTCCCTTGTTAACATATTGAATTCCACCCCCTCTATATAGAATGAACTCCCTCAGCTTCATAGAGTCCAATGAAAGCTGCTGAATAATGTTCCCTTGTTAACATATTGAATTCCACCCCCTCTATATAGAATGAACTCCCTCAGCTTCATAGAGTCCAATGAAAGCTGCTGAATAATGTTCCCTTGTTAACATATTGAATTCCACCCCCTCTATATAGAATGAACTCCCTCAGCTTCATAGAGTCCAATGAAAGCTGCTGAATAATGTTCCCTTGTTAACATATTGAATTCCACCCCCTCTATATAGAATGAACTCCCTCAGCTTCATAGAGTCCAATGAAAGCTGCTGAATAATGTTCCCTTGTTAACATATTGAATTCCACCCCCTCTATATAGAATGAACTCCCTCAGCTTCATAGAGTCCAATGAAAGCTGCTGAATAATGTTCCCTTGATAACATATTGAATTCCACCCCCTCTATATAGAATGAACTCCCTCAGCTTCATAGAGTCCAATGAAAGCTGCTGAATAATGTTCCCTTGTTAACATATTGAATTCCACCCCCTCTATATAGAATGAACTCCCTCAGCTTCATAGAGTCCAGTGAAAGCTGCTGAATAATGTTCCCTTGTTAACATATTGAATTCCACCCCCTCTATATAGAATGAACTCCCTCAGCTTCATAGAGTCCAGTGAAAGCTGCTGAATAATGTTCCCTTGTTAACATATTGAATTCCACCCCCTCTATATAGAATGAACTCCCTCAGCTTCATAGAGTCCAATGAAAGCTGCTGAATAATGTTCCCTTGATAACATATTGAATTCCACCCCCTCTATATAGAATGAACTCCCTCAGCTTCATAGAGTCCAATGAAAGCTGCTGAATAATGTTCCCTTGTTAACATATTGAATTCCACACCCTCTATATAGAACGAACTCTCTCAGCTTCATAGAGTCCAATGAAAGCTGCTGAATAATGTTCCCTTGTTAACATATTGAATTCCACACCCTCTATATAGAACGAACTCTCTCAGCTTCATAGAGTCCAATGAAAGCTGCTGAATAATGTTCCCTTGTTAACATATTGAATTCCACACCCTCTATATAGAATGAACTCCCTCAGCTTCATAGAGTCCAATGAAAGCTGCTGAATAATGTTCCCTTGTTAACATATTGAATTCCACACCCTCTATATAGAATGAACTCCCTCAGCTTCATAGAGTCCAATGAAAGCTGCTGAATAATGTTCCCTTGTTAACATATTGAATTCCACCCCCTCTATATAGAATGAACTCCCTCAGCTTCATAGAGTCCAATGAAAGCTGCTGAATAATGTTCCCTTGTTAACATATTGAATTCCACCCCCTCTATATAGAATGAACTCCCTCAGCTTCATAGAGTCCAATGAAAGCTGCTGAATAATGTTCCCTTGTTAACATATTGAATTATTAGGTGTCATTTTTAATGTGTCCGCTAGAGGTCTCACGAGTCTGATCGGGCTCTCTAAATTCGGTTCTGTTATACGGAGGTACTGGTCCCGGTTTGCGAGCGTGTTGTTTTCATAGTTTTATCTCGCAGTCAGTTTTCTTCTGTGGCACTTTGGAGAGTGACAAGTGGAAACCATGGATACCAATTAACTCTGAAGATAGTCTACCCCTTTAAGTAATTTAAGTTAAGAAAGTGCGCGTTTCCCTTCTTAACAGGTAGCGTGCAACGAGACGCTCAGAACTCATTTCAAAACGTTTATAAGCTTAACTACTGTAATGACTGTCAAATACCACATCAGCTTAACTTTTCACACAGCAGGTACAAGGTTGATTACAACCACGCTGTACACTGCTTTAACTGCACGAAACAGGTTTAGACCAAAAGAAAGCTCAAAACGATTACTCTACCTCCATTCACCGGGTATACTCGCAAACAAACGCGTGGAGCCGACATTCCCGCAGCCTTGCATCCCCGTGTCTCACTTTAGACGGCCCTTTAAAATGGTAACGAGATGAAACGATTTATCCAAATTGAATGCAGTTAATCGATTACACCTGCCACATTCTCTCAGTGATGAAACTCACTTAACAGCTAGCACCCGCTACACCTCGCCTCGTTTTTTTTTGTTTTTCTCGCGCGGTCTGATCCAAGGACCTCTTAGTGCGACGAGACAAACGTCAACAGATTAACATTTCTGCTTTCTGGGAAAAAAAAGTTACTTGGTTAACGTTTTCACTTTTAACCACACTGCTGCAGCGACAACATTTGTCGAAATTCTCTTTTTATATTTATTTTCTGTGAACATTATTAGTATTATGCATTTCTTAGCTGACGCCCTTATCCAGGGCGACTTACAATTGTTACAAGATATCACATTATTTTTACATACAATTCCCCATTTATACAGTTGGGTTTTTACTGGAGCAATTTAGGTAAAGTACCTTGCTCAAGGGTACAGCAGCAGTGTCCCCCACCTGGGATTGAACCCACGACCCTCCGGTCAAGAGTCCAGAGCCCTAACCACTACTCCACACTGATAACCTTAGTTTATGGATAATCTTGTTTGCTTTTAGAGCAATTAAATTGTTGCGAAACAATTAATTTAGTCCATTTGTTTTAATTCCGTAGAAGGACCGGTCTTGTACTAGTGCTAAAATACACACTCCCTTTTTTCTATAAATATTTACCCGAAACCTCGCTTAATATAATTTTAGGAAATGACATGTCAGCGCTGTGCTTCCATCCAGAGCGCGTCTGCCGACGAAAATAAAAATACGGCTAAAAACAAAACAGTATTCGGTTCAACAGAGACAGTTAGTAACTTAAAACCAAATAAGCGAAATGCTATGAGTCTGTCTGTACAGTTTGAAACTTGAATGTGCCGCCCCTGCCCCGCCCCGCCCCTGAGCTCTGCGACGCTCAGCCAATAGGCAGGGACGGGACGTTGAAAGAAATTGTGGGAAATGTCGTTTTAAGACCTTGAAATATACCTTTGCTTCTATGACTCGATCCCACATATCCCACAATTCTTTTCAACGTCCCGTCTGTTCATGCTGTTCGATTTATTTCATTTGAGCAGTGCTGGAGTGGAGACTGGTCCAGCACACATACATACAGTAATATTAAACATGCTGAAGTCTTATCGCTGTCTTACAAGAATGAGTTATTGTGCACACTCTTAAAGTGTTTTTGGAATACACAGTCAAAAGGATATCTATATTTATGAAGGTTAATAATGGCTACACCCTGGTTTGAGAGCTTTATAAAACTAAAAGTCTTCAGAATTAACCAGATTATTATTATTATTATTATTATTATTATTATTATTATTATTATTATTATAGCAGATACCCTTATCCAGGGCGACTTACAATTGTTACAAGATAGCACATTATTTTTTACATACAATTACATAATTTTTTTTTCCACATTATTTTTACATAGAATTACCCATTTATACACTTTTGGCAGGAATTATCTCAATGTCTTCCTAAAACACGATTAATATTGGTCAGCAAGTGTACTACACAAGTCAAAGCACGGCTGGTACTGCACTGGGTTTGCAAACGAAGTAGCGCTGCACAGTTCTGTTGCTTTTCACACCTATTGCTGAAGACCGCACTCAGCCTTTCCTGTGTTAATGACCAGCTCTGAAAACCAGCGCTAGAGCAGGCCGATTCTAACCACACATTCTCAGAAATACAAGCGGTTTCCTCTGACATGCTGCTGCTAAGTTTAATTGCTCATTCAAAACCCAGCTTACTTTTGTTCATTTCACATCATCCTGAAGAAAAGATGCACCATTTTCATGAAGCGAATTAGGATTCCTTCATGAAAACAGTACAGACAGTGGGCTAATTCACTCTGTGCTTTACAATGCTTCCCTATGCTTTACCACACCTCTCTATGCTTTACAATGCTTCCCTATGCTTTACCAGACCTCTCTGTGCTTTACAATGCTTCCCTATGCTTTACCAGACCTCTCTGTGCTTTACAATGCTTCCCTATGCTTTACCAGACCTCTCTGTGCTTTACAATGCTTCCCTATGCTTTACCAGACCTCTCTGTGCTTTACAATGCTTCCCTATGCTTTACCACACCTCTCTGTGCTTTACAATGCTTCCCTATGCTTTACCACACCTCTCTGTGCTTTACAATGCTTCCCTATGCTTTACCAGACCTCTCTGTGCTTTACAATGCTTCCCTATGCTTTACCAGACCTCTCTGTGCTTTACAATGCTTCCCTATGCTTTACCACACCTCTCTGTGCTTTACAATGCTTCCCTATGCTTTACCACACCTCTCTGTGCTTTACAATGCTTCCCTATGCTTTACCACACCTCTCTGTGCTTTACAATGCTTCCATATGCTTTACCAGACCTCTCTGTGCTTTACAATGCTTCCCTATGCTTTACCACACCTCTCTGTGCTTTACAATGCTTCCCTATGCTTTAGCAGAACTCTCTGTGCTTTACAATGCTTCCCTATGCTTTACCAGACCTCTCTGTGCTTTATAATGCTTCCCTATGCTTTACCACACCTCTCTGTGCTTTACAATGCTTCCCTATGCTTTACCACACCTCTCTGTGCTTTACAATGCTTCCCTATGCTTTTCCAGACCTCTCTGTGCTTTACAATGCTTCCCTATGCTTTACCAGACCTCTCTGTGCTTTACAATGCTTCCCTATGCTTTACCAGACCTCTCTGTGCTTTACAATGCTTCCCTATGCTTTACCACACCTCTCTGTGCTTTACAATGCTTCCCTATGCTTTTCCAGACCTCTCTGTGCTTTACAATGCTTCCCTATGCTTTACCAGACCTCTCTGTGCTTTACAATGCTTCCCTATGCTTTACCACACCTCTCTGTGCTTTACAATGCTTCCCTATGCTTTACCACACCTCTCTGTGCTTTACAATGCTTCCCTATGCTTTTCCAGACCTCTCTGTGCTTTACAATGCTTCCCTATGCTTTACCAGACCTCTCTGTGCTTTACAATGCTTCCCTATGCTTTACCAGACCTCTCTGTGCTTTACAATGCTTCCCTATGCTTTACCACACCTCTCTGTGCTTTACAATGCTTCCCTATGCTTTTCCAGACCTCTCTGTGCTTTACAATGCTTCCCTGTGCTTTACCAGACCTCTCTGTGCTTTACAATGCTTCCCTATGCTTTACCAGACCTCTCTGTGCTTTACAATGCTTCCCTATGCTTTTCCAGACCTCTCTGTGCTTTACAATGCTTCCCTATGCTTTACCAGACCTCTCTGTGCTTTACAATGCTTCCCTATGCTTTACCAGACCTCTCTGTGCTTTACAATGCTTCCCTATGCTTTACCAGACCTCTCTGTGCTTTACAATGCTTCCCTATGCTTTACCACACCTCTCTGTGCTTTACAATGCTTCCCTATGCTTTACCACACCTCTCTGTGCTTTACAATGCTTCCCTATGCTTTTCCAGACCTCTCTGTGCTTTACAATGCTTCCCTATGCTTTACCAGACCTCTCTGTGCTTTACAATGCTTCCCTATGCTTTACCAGACCTCTCTGTGCTTTACAATGCTTCCCTATGCTTTACCACACCTCACTGTGCTTTACAATGCTTCCCTATGCTTTACCACACCTCTCTGTGCTTTACAATGCTTCCCTATGCTTTACCAGACCTCTCTGTGCTTTACAATGCTTCCCTATGCTTTACCACACCTCTCTGTGCTTTACAATGCTTCCCTATGCTTTACCAGACCTCTCTGTGCTTTACAATGCTTCCCTGTGCTTTACCAGACCTCTCTGTGCTTTACAATGCTTCCCTATGCTTTACCAGACCTCTCTGTGCTTTACAATGCTTCCCTATGCTTTACCAGACCTCTCTGTGCTTTACAATGCTCCCCTATGCTTTACCAGACCTCTCTGTGCTTTACAATGCTTCCCTGTGCTTTACCAGACCTCTCTGCGCTTTACAATGCTTCCCTATGCTTTACCAGACCTCTCTGTGCTTTACAATGCTTCCCTATGCTTTACCAGACCTCTCTGTGCTTTACAATGCTTCCCTATGCTTTACCAGACCTCTCTGTGCTTTACAATGCTTCCCTATGCTTTACCACACCTCTCTGTGCTTTACAATGCTTCCCTATGCTTTACCAGACCTCTCTGTGCTTTACAATGCTTCCCTATGCTTTACCAGACCTCACTGTGCTTTACAATGCTTCCCTATGCTTTACCAGACCTCTCTGTGCTTTACAATGCTTCCCTATGCTTTACCACACCTGAAAAATAAAAATACATTTTTAAAATAAATAAATAATAATAATCGGTTCGGAACTCAAAGTGATGTTTAACCACGAGCAGTTTTGCCAGACCCTAAGACCACCCCCCCCCCCCTTGCACATTATGAATAAGTTGGGGGGGGCTAAAAGGGAGGTTCTACAGAACACACAACAGTGATGAAGCTCCGAGCGGAGTGACCATACATTTTTCTACTCTGTCGAATGCGAAGAAGGGCACATTTAAAACCATGGAGTACAGCTGGAGAGGAATCCGCTTTCTCTGTTTCATGGCGGTTTATGGTGAGTTTTTTATCTTATAGGATAGGATAAGGACATAACGGTCCCGTCTTAACTAAACGCTCTGCAATATTCTCTTTTAAAGGTGATGACTCGCCCTAGATATTTTCCGTTTGTCTTAATTCATCGGAGTGGCTACGAAACTGTCAAACCTAAAAATTAAAACCTGTCAAATATAACACGCGATTATCATCAATTAAAACGAAATGGGATGTTTCTTAAAGTGAGACTATGTTAGGTGCTCGATTCAAGTCTGCTTCATCACAAGCACGAAATATAATATGCCGTAGCGGTAATATAATTACATATATATATATATATATATATATATATATATATATATATATATATATATATATATATATATATATTTCATGGCTTGTTCGTTTTAAAATATATTTTACTAAGAAGGAAAAAAAGTACTCAAGATATAGCAAATACGCGCTTTAAATCGTATTGCAGAATATCTCTTCTGTAGCGCATGCTGACAATAATACAAAAGCTAATACAAGCTGGATGATAAAATGGAGGACAGACAGTACTAGTATTACGATAGAAATATTCTCTAAGTGATATCAAGAATTGGATGCATCCTTTAAAAGTTGATTAGAAGCTGATTCTTTCGTTTTTTTTTTTTCTCGTATAGACTATTGTAACGCTTTGTTTAATGGTGTCTCAAAACTCTTAAAATTACAATACGTCCAAAATTCAGCGGCTAGAATTTTAACTAAACCCAAATTCACTGATCATATTACTCCAGTCTTAACAACGCTGTATTTGGGCTCCCAGTGGAGTTCAGAGTAAAATTTTAAATACTATTGCTGACTTTCAAGGCTCTGCATGGGACGTACCAATAACTAAGAGCCGATATCAGCATTGAATTTATAAATCGCGCAATCAGAGGTTTATCATTTACGCCTAACTCGGTTATTATTTGTAATATTGTATTGAAAAACCCGAACCTAATTTGAATATATTGTAACTCATTTTGCCTCACACTGTTGTTGTTTTGACGCGTGTTAATAACGCTTGTTAATATACTTTTATAGAGAGGAGGGAATTTGCCATGTCTCCCTGTTTCTTTCTTTCGTGGTGTTAAAACTAAGGGATGCGTTGCTGGATGAATTATACAATTTACCTTAGAAAAAAAAAAAATCAGATCAATTCAACAAAACGTTATTGACATATATATATATATATATCTACTATCTCTCTCTCTCTGTGTGTATATATATATATATATATATATATATATATATATATATATATATATATATACACACACACACACACACACACACAAACGTGTGTGTACTGCATACATTTGCTTTAAAACATTACACTCCTCAAAGATACACGACCTTAGGTAAACCTAGCATTGTATGACGTGCTATTTTCATTTGAGGTTATTATTATGGATGAAAGCAGGTTAATTTGCTTTAATCCCTTCTTCTTGGTGTCTGTGTTAGTTTACTACATTCAGCAGTGTGGAGTAGTGGTCAGGGCTCTGGACTCTTGACTGGAGGGTCGTGGGTTCAATCCCAGGTGGGGGACATTGCTGCTGTACCCTTGAGCAAGGTACTTTACCTAGATTGCTCCAGTAAAAACCCAACTGTATAAATGGGGAATTGTATGTATAAATAATGTGATATCTGGTAACAATTGTAAGTCGCCCTGGATAAGGGCGTCTGCTAAGAAATAAATAATAATAATAATTCTGAAAAGAGTTTCGTTTCATTAAAGCTGCAGACAGACAGACAGAGTCCCACAATAAGTGAGTTAATTAGCAGGGCTGGTAGTTTGTATTGTCGGTTTGTTTTATAGACAAGTTTTGGGTAAAGCAAAGCTCTGATGTTGCCATAATTACAAAGAAAATCTAACACCTGGGCATTTGTTTCTGTTTTATACAGCGCCGTTATTCAAACTCTTTTATATAGGCTGTTTCATTGTAACGGATTGCTGCTTTAGTATAGCAGATCATATTCGTTACAGAATCAATTTCTGAGATACATCTATAAAATACAAAAAAGAAGAAAAAAAAACTATTGCTGTAATTTCTGGCATAAAATTTGACTTCTAAACGAGAAGCTTCTTCTCGGCCAGCGTAGATTCCCCTGTTACAGATTTCCCCTTGAATCCCAAATAGCTAATTCATCGCTTAACAGATAGTAGCGTCATAGACGTAAATCGAAAACAAATTCCAAAAGGTTATTTTTATTTGTATGTGTGTGTGTGTGTGTGTGTGTGTGTTTTACAATTTTTCCCTATGCTTTACCAGACCTCTCTGTCCTTTACAATGCTTCCCTATGCTTTACCAGACCTCTCTGTCCTTTACAATGCTTCCCTATGCTTTACCAGACCTCTCTGTGCTTTGCAATGCTTCCCTATGCTTTACCAGACCTCTCTGTGCTTTACAATGCTTCCCTATGCTTTACCAGACCTCTCTGTGCTTTACAATGCTTCCCTATGCTTTACCACACCTCTCTGTGCTTTACAATGCTTCCCTATGCTTTACCAGACCTCTCTGTGCTTTATTACACTTTGCTGTACCTCTCAAATTTTAAAAAATAGATTGTAATACATATATATATATATATATATATATATATATATATATATATATATATATATATATATATATATATATATAAATAAATAAAAGAATCGCTTCTAACGAGCAATTGATGCAGTTCTGAAAACCCTCGGTGCCTCTTGCTAAAATACACGCATCTGCAGTCAGACAATGGGAAAGGAGCCTTGATGTATCACAAACGTCTGAAACTGGTGTAGAATGTCTCTTAAGATGGACAGAGGCTCTGTCTGCCTGCAGGTGTGCGTGTCTCTGTCTGTGGGTTTTTTTTTTCTGTGTGTGTTATTTTTTTAGACCAAACATGTAACCAGACCAGATGGTAATTATCCAGCCTTTGTTGTAAAACAATTTATGTTTGACATACCCTCTCTCTGCGTTGAGAGCAAAATCCTTTGTTGCTTGTTTTTTCCAAAACAACATGGACTGCATATGAAAAATTAATGAAAATTGCTGAATTGATAGTTTTCGTCAAACTTGAGGCGTTTATTGAAAGACACAAAACACTCTGAAGTCAAAATGCATTGTTTGTTCCTGCCAGGACCAGATCACATTTTCATTCTGAGTACTTTCATTATTCATAAAACCATATTTTAACTATTATTATTAATTTCTTAGCAGACGCCCTTATCCAGGGCGACTTACAATTGTTACAAGATATCACATTATTTTTACATACAATTCCCCATTTATACAGTTGAGTTTTTACTGGAGCAATCTAGGTAAAGTACCTTGCTCAAGGGTACAGCAGCAGTGTCCCCCACTGGGGACTGAACCCACAACCCTCCGGTCAGGACTCCAGAGCCCTAAGCACTACTCCACACTGCTGCCCTAACATGTTATATGGCAAGTTACCTGTAATCAAATCACACACGATTAAGCAATTAAGCAATAGCCTTATACTTGCGTGGAGAGTTTCAGTTTCATCTTGTTCTTCTCAAAAATAAATAATTATGAATCTCCTTCAGGTAAAGTCAATCAAAAACAGTTTATTCAGAAATGCAAAACAGGAACAAAGCAAATTAAAAGGACACATGCAGCATCTGGGTAGACCTCACAGGGTGTCGTTTCTGAGCCAGCATGAGTGGAGATGTTAGTTTCTGAGCTCAGAAATTACTTCGTGCGGCACAGAGATACAGCTAGCGGACGTAATTAAAAGAAAGCTACATTTGCGTTTCTTCTCCACTGTCAGCAGAAACCCAGATAAGAAGTTTAAGAACAATGCTGTGAGGTTTGTTCAATTCTCGCAGCCAGGACAGCGCTGTACCCACACATCACAAGGTCGAAAGACAAGGCTGGCGATTGCAAATGTGCACCAGCTATGCACAGCTTGATTTTAAGACTTCACGAACCCGGCGTTGATTCAGAGCTTACATTAAAACACAGGAAAAAAAATCACACAGTGTTTACAGACAGTTGATTTCTTTATCATTTAAATGGGAAGCATAAGTAACGAGTTGTATAATGAAAAGGAACAAAAGCTAATGAAACAGTAAGAGCTTGTGCCATGCTTATCAGAAAAAGCCTATGCGTTCCAATAGCGTGTTATTATGTGTTCTGCGAAACTTAGTAAGTCGTTTTAGAACCAGTTTCAAGTGGTTTGTATATAAACTGAAAACAACTTATTAAGCAGAAATAATTGTTGCGAAAACAAAATCTGTAACGAGGTCACAGCTGCACTCAGTTATGAAAAAAACAGATACTCACTTCACTTACCAAGCTAAAAGAGCTACAAGGTCACAGAAATACATAGCCAAAAATCCTTACACGTTTAAGCAGGAAGGGCCTCTTTAAGGTCGCAAGACTGGGTTCCTCCTCCACGCAATTTGAAGAACATGGTACCGCACTAATAGTTTCAAAGCCATCTTTGAAGATCAGGAGCTGTGGTGTATCGTAATAACTTGACACTTGTCAAAACGGCTGCAAAGTTGTCAATTTGGTGCACACACACACACTGGTCTCCCATTACAGGAAAAGCTGGAAGCATATTCAGATAAAGACTCCTATCCCACAGCAGTGTCACCCAGTCCAGGTTTTACTACCAGCTTGATCAGCCCCAGTGTGTCTAGGTAACAAGCTCAGGTGTGTCTTATTAAACTTATAGTATGGAGCCTTACTTCAATCTCAGGGAATTTTCTTTGATTTGATCAGTTTAGTAAGGGAGACAGAAAAACAAAACAAACAAACAAAAAAACTGATGAATATGGGTGAAAATACATTTTCCCAGGGTTTTCTATGTAAATATCGGGGGGGGGGTTAAATAATGCGGGACAGTCAGAAAAGTGTCTCACCTGTTTGTCTTCTCTGAATGCAGACCATGTGAAGCTGGTGAAGTCACTCTGTATCCGTGTGTTAAACCAACAGACAGATCCGCATCACATTGAAACTCTCTACACAAGCCTTGGAGGGGAAAATTTACTATTCCAGCTGTATCTAATCCAATGTAAACAAGTAGTTTCACATGCTTGCCTTGTGACAAGTTTTGGCTGAAAAAAAAATCAGTAAATACCAACCTGTAGTTTTTGTAAAACCCCAGGAATATATATATATATATTTAAAAATAACGAACTAGAGAACCAGAGAATAAAATATGATCAGAAGCTGGGATATTAATAATAAAGGCTTCTCGATTATTTACTGGAGAACAGATAGTATCCATTATCAAATGCTTCTCTGCTTCTCTGCTGCTCTGTGGTCAGCTGGCTTTTCACATTTCTTGTAGCATCGGAAAACCGCGTGTCATAGCGTGAGACGGAGAGACACGCGTGGTCACCGCTGTGCTGGAGTTGAGACACTTCCTCTATTTTTAAGACCCTGTGTGGTTAGCTGTGAGTCAGACTCAGGCAATAGGTATCCGAGTTTTGCAAATCCTTTGATGTTTGAAAAACAGCCCCTTTAATCAATTCAGTGCAACTACAGCTGCAGTTTTAATCCTATTGATGGCCATAACAGCCCCTCTTCTCAAAGTTTACTGCTTTGGTATCCCCCTGGTAAAAACACAGCACAGTGTAGTAAAGCACAGAGAAGATAATGAACCAGCCCCCTTCTCAAAGCACAGTGAAGATAATGAACCACACCCCTTCTCAAAGCACAGTGAAGATAATGAACCAGCCCCCTTCTCAAAGCACAGTGAAGATAATGAACCAGCCCCCTTCTCAAAGCACAGTGAAGATAATGAACCAGCCCCCTTCTCAAAGCACAGAGAAGATAATGAACCAGACCCCTTCTCAAAGCACAGTGAAGATAATGAACCAGCCCCCTTCTCAAAGCACAGTGAAGATAATGAACCAGCCCCCTTCTCAAAGCACAGTGAAGATAATGAACCAGCCCCCTTCTCAAAGCACAGTGAAGATAATGAAGCAGCCCCCTTCTCAAAGCACAGTGAAGATAATGAACCAGCCCCCTTCACAAAGCACAGTGAAGATAATGAACCAGCCCCCTTCTCAAAGCACAGTGAAGATAATGAACCAGCCCCCTTCTCAAAGCACAGTGAAGATAATGAACCAGCCCCCTTCTCAAAGCACAGTGAAGATAATGAACCAGCCCCCTTCTCAAAGCACAGAGAAGATAATGAACCAGACCCCTTCTCAAAGCACAGTGAAGATAATGAACCAGCCCCCTTCTCAAAGCACAGTGAAGATAATGAACCAGCCCCCTTCTCAAAGCACAGAGAAGATAATGAACCAGACCCCTTCTCAAAGCACAGTGAAGATAATGAACCAGCCCCCTTCTCAAAGCACAGTGAAGATAATGAACCAGCCCCCTTCTCAAAGCACAGTGAAGATAATGAACCAGCCCCCTTCTCAAAGCACAGTGAAGATAATGAACCAGCCCCCTTCTCAAAGCACAGTGAAGATAATGAACCAGCCCCCTTCTCAAAGCACAGTGAAGATAATGAACCAGCCCCCTTCTCAAAGCACAGAGAAGATAATGAACCAGACCCCTTCTCAAAGCACAGTGAAGATAATGAACCAGCCCCCTTCTCAAAGCACAGTGAAGATAATGAACCAGCCCCCTTCTCAAAGCACAGTGAAGATAATCCTCATCTTGCCCTTCTCCTCTGAACGTGTTCCTGCCTCTCCTCCACAAGAGCCAAACGTCGCTGCATCAGGAAGGGTACCACAGCAGCCACCCTGAAGCCAATGACAGGTCTCTGCTTTTACACAGCTCTTAGTTACTCGCTTCTACAGTGGTTTGCACCTTGTAAGAAAGTTTTTGGAGGGTCAGCTCTTGCCTAAGTGAAGGCAAAATCCTTGCATCACATTATAATGCTTGCGCCCGCATGGTATCCAGATCTCGTCAAATTCCATGCTTTCTTCTTCATTTTAACGTCATATTAATATTGTTGGGCTTGAGTTTCTGATTGAGTGTTTGAAGTGTGCTAGTCCAGTGGTTAGAGAAAGGGGCTTGATTCCCAGTTCAATCCCGGCTCAGCCACTAGGTGACCCTGAGCAAGTCACTGAACCTCCTTGTGCTCCGTCCTTCAGGATGAGACGTCAAACAAACGAGCTCCTATTGGAAGTGACTCTGCAGCAGCCACTGACTCCCTGTGTGTGTGTGACCCTGAGCAAGTCACTGAACCTCCTTGTGCTCCGTCCTTCAAGATGAGACGTCAAACAAACGAGCTCCTATTGGAAGTGACTCTGCAGTAGCCACTGACTCCCTGTGTGTGTGTGACCCTGAGCAAGTCACTGAACCTCCTTGTGCTCCGTCCTTCAAGATGAGACGTCAAACAAACGAGCTCCTATTGGAAGTGACTCTGCAGCAGCCACTGACTCCCTGTGTGTGTGTGTGACCCTGAGCAAGTCACTGAACCTCCTTGTGCTCCGTCCTTCAAGATGAGACGTCAAACAAACGAGGTCCTATTGGAAGTGACTCTGCAGCAGCCACTGACTCCCTGTGTGTGTGTGTGACCCTGAGCAAGTCACTGAACCTCCTTGTGCTCCGTCCTTCAGGATGAGACGTCAAACAAACGAGCTCCTATTGGAAGTGACTCTGCAGCAGCCACTGACTCCCTGTGTGGGTGTGACCCTGAGCAAGTCACTGAACCTCCTTGTGCTCGGTCCTTCAGGATGAGACGTCAAACAAACGAGCTCCTATTGGAAGTGACTCTGCAGCAGCAGCAGCAGCAGTTGTTGATGATGCAGAGTTCACCCCCCTAGTCTCTGGAAGTTGCTTTGGATAAAAGCGTCTGCCAAATGATTCATTAATAATAATAAGTTCTGGAAGGCGAAGGCATTAACACGTTTCTCTGCTAACTTGACTTCTTTGTCAGTTTCTTCTGGTTTTGAGTTTCTGATCGGGTCAGGTGCTGGGTGATGAAGGGTTAAACATGTGTTTGACTTATTTGTTTTTTATGGTTTAAGATGCGGATGGTGGAAGCCTTTCAGTTCATGGAAAGAATTTTTTTTAATCGCCACTCTTCAAATGTTTGGATTTCGCTTTTTGTAAACTGCAGAAAATTTCCCACCGAATAAGTCAGCTATGAGGACTGGGTACCTGCATTCCCACAGATGATTCGACAGATTCAGCATGATGGTGTGTCTAGGGGTTTTAAATGTTCCTGTTGAGTCAGTTTTTTCCCCCCTCGATCTTTTCAAACGATCTGAGAAATCTGAGAAATCTAAGAAAATGACTGTGTGTCTGGAAAGAATGAAAACCTCTCTCTGATTCAGAAGTGATTCAATTAGATATGCTAGCAGTGACTGGCCCACTCTTTTTACAAAATGTAGGTTGAAAGCAATGGAGTATATAAAAATACCAAAGCTTACCCATTTGATTGTTTTATACAGTTGGGTTTTTACTGGAGCAATCTAGGTAAAGTACCTTGCTCAAGGGTACAGCAGCAGTGTCCCCCACCTGGGATTGAACCCACAACCCTCCGGTCAAGAGTCCAGAGCCCTAACCACTACTCCACACTGCTGTCCATAAATACCAAAGCTTACCCATTCAATTGTTTGTATGTACGGCTAAATCATACAATCAGAAACTCCTAGCGGTGGATTCATAGTGCTTTAACTTGTATGAACAGGAATAAGGGAGTGGTCAAAGGATTTAATCAATGAGATAGGACCTTGCATTACTCCAATACAATATGTGAAAATGTATTAAAGCAATGATTCTTTTATTATAGAAGGAACTCATGAAGTTACTTTCTAAAGGAGCGCTGACCAGCTTTAAAATCCATTCTCTCACCTCTTATTAGCTTTATTAACACGATCACCGGCCCCTCCCTTTAAAGGAGCGCTGACCATCTTTAAAATCCATTCTCTCACCTCTTATTAGCTTTATTAACATGATCACCGGCCCCTCCCTTTAAAGGAGCGCTGACCATCTTTAAAATCCATTCCCTCACCTCTTATTAGCTTTATTAACATGATCACTGCCCCCTCCCTTTAAAGGAGCGCTGACCATCTTTAAAATCCATTCTCTCACCTCTTATTAGCTTTATTAACATGATCACTGGCCCCTCCCTTTAAAGGAGCGCTGACCATCTTTAAAATCCATTCTCTCACCTCTTATTAGCTTTATTAACATGATCACTGGCCCCTCCCTTTAAAGGAGCGCTGACCATCTTTAAAATCCATTCTCTCACCTCTTATTAGCTTTATTAACATGACCACCGGCCCCTCCCTTTAAAGGAGCGCTGACCATCTTTAAAATCCATTCTCTCACCTCTTATTAGCTTTATTAACACGATCACCGGCCCCTCCCTTTAAAGGAGCGCTGACCATCTTTAAAATCCATTCTCTCACCTCTTATTAGCTTTATTAACATGATCACCGGCCCCTCCCTTTAAAGGAGCGCTGACCATCTTTAAAATCCATTCTCTCACCTCTTATTAGCTTTAGTAACATGATCACTGGCCCCTCCCTTTAAAGGAGCGCTGACCATCTTTAAAATCCATTCTCTCACCTCTTATTAGCTTTATTAACATGATCACCGGCCCCTCCCTTTAAAGGAGCGCTGACCCTCTTTAAAATCCATTCTCTCACCTCTTATTAGCTTTATTAACACGATCACCGGCACCTCCCTTTAAAGGAGCGCTGACCATCTTTAAAATCCATTCTCTCACCTCTTATTAGCTTTATTAACATGATCACTGGTCTTAAGTTTGCTCAAGTTGCTGAATCGAGTTTTGTATTTGAATGTTATGAAGTACAGAATCTATCATCACCCTTCACGTTGACCTCTGCCCTATGCCCGCCACACTGGGGTCATGTGACTTGCTGGTTTGCGTTTGATGAAGACCTAGCGCTTTGAGATACTGCCTTCATCCTCGGTGCGCGGCTGCGTTCTGTGATTCTGTAGGTCCAGTTCGATCCTGTTACAATCACAATGAAGTTACAATGAAGATGCATCTCATGACTGCCGTGTTGTATTGTGTGATCGTGTGGGATCTCTCTGGTCAGGACTTTATGCCGCAGAGCATATAGGGCTGTTATGATTCTCCAGGCAAAAGCATTAAACCGGTCTAATCTTTTCGTTTTTAGGACCTGGCCTGTCTGCAGCTCAGCTTGGAGGCCAGCAGGTGAAGGGGATTGTGGGGGAATCGTTCACTTTCCCTGTGGTAATCCCAAACCTGCAGCCGGATATAGAGGTTCACTGGAGATACGGTCCTGCAGGTCCAGATAGCCCTATAGCAAGACTTCAGGAAGGGAAGATTAAGACTGATTTTGATGAGAGATTTAAATCACGACTGCAGTTAAACATGAACACTGGCTCCCTGCAGATTCATCATTTAAACACAGAAGACAGCGGGATCTACCAAGTGGAGACAGTGAGGAACATATTTCACAAGAGATTTTACCTGTCTGTTTACAGTAAGTGTTACATTTTTCTTACGCCAAGAAACTAACTTTCTTTCACCAAGCCAGCTGAAACTACAACTGTTTGATCCATAGCTTGAAAACAATGAATAGTCCTGAATCAAGACCTGCTAAAAGGAATTAAACTGAAGACTGCTTGAAACATTTGTCGTTCAATGTATTTCGCTTCTCATCGCACTTTTGGAACTACAGTTGGGGGGGGGGGGGGGGGGGGGGGTGGACAAACTGTCTACCTTTTTTAAAGTCAAATGAACTTTATATTTTTTTATTATTATTTTTTTTAGAATCAAATTCAGTTTTTGTTTGCAGTTGTTTTGATGAATAGTTTCTATGCATACATCATTTTGTGTATGTTTGTAAAGACAGTTGTAGTATTTCCCCCCCCCATGATAATATTATGCATTTACTATAGTTTACCATGGTTTGTGTGTTGATACTCTTTACCAGACCTCTCTGTGCTTTACAATGCTTCCCTATGCTTTACCACACCTCTCTGTGCTTTACAATGCTTCCCTATGCTTTACCACACCTCTCTGTGCTTTACAATGCTTCCCTATGCTTTACCACACCTCTCTGTGATTTACAATGCTTCCCTATGCTTTACCACACCTCTCTGTGCTTTACAATGCTTCCCTATGCTTTACCACACCTCTCTGTGCTTTACAATGCTTCCCTATGCTTTACCAGCCCTCTCTGTGCTTTACAATGCTTCTCTATGCTTTACCAGACCTCTCTGTGCTTTACAATGCTTCCCTATGCTTTACCAGACCTCTCTGTGCTTTACAATGCTTCCCTATGCTTTACCAGACCTCTCTGTGCTTTACAATGCTTCCCTATGCTTTACCAGACCTCTCTGTGCTTTACAATGCTTCCCTATGCTTTACCAGACCTCTCTGTGCTTTACAATGCTTCCCTATGCTTTACCAGACCTCTCTGTGCTTTACAATGCTTCCCTATGCTTTACCAGACCTCTCTGTGCTTTACAATGCTTCCCTATGCTTTACCAGACCTCTCTGTGCTTTACAATGCTTCCCTATGCTTTACCAGACCTCTCTGTGCTTTACAATGCTTCCCTATGCTTTACCAGACCTCTCTGTGCTTTACAATGCTTCCCTATGCTTTACCAGACCTCTCTGTGCTTTACAATGCTTCCCTATGCTTTACCAGACCTATCTGTGCTTTACAATGCTTCTCTATGCTTTACCAGACCTCTCTGTGCTTTACAATGCTTCCCTATGCTTTACCAGACCTCTCTGTGCTTTACAATGCTTCCCTATGCTTTACCATACCTCTCTGTGCTTTACAATGCTTCCCTATGCTTTACCATACCTCTCTGTGCTTTACAATGCTTCTCTATGCTTTACCAGACCTCTCTGTGCTTTACAATGCTTCTCTATGCTTTACCAGACCTCTCTGTGCTTTACAATGCTTCCCTATGCTTTACCAGACCTCTCTGTGCTTTACAATGCTTCCCTATGCTTTACCAGACCTCTCTGTGCTTTACAATGCTTCCCTATGCTTTACCAGACCTCTCTGTGCTTTACAATGCTTCTCTATGATTTACCAGACCTCTCTGTGCTTTACAATGCTTCCCTATGCTTTACCAGACCTATCTGTGCTTTACAATGCTTCTCTATGCTTTACCAGACCTCTCTGTGCTTTACAATGCTTCCCTATGCTTTACCAGACCTCTCTGTGCTTTACAATGCTTCCCTATGCTTTACCACACCTCTCTGTGCTTTACAATGCTTCCCTATGCTTTACCAGACCTCTATGTGCTTTACAATGCTTCCCTATGCTTTACCAGACCTCTCTGTGCTTTACAATGCTTCCCTATGCTTTACCAGACCTATCTGTGCTTTACAATGCTTCCCTATGCTTTACCATACCTCTCTGTGCTTTACAATGCTTCCCTATGCTTTACCATACCTCTCTGTGCTTTACAATGCTTCTCTATGCCTTACCAGACCTCTCTGTGCTTTACAATGCTTCCCTATGCTTTACCACGCCTCTCTGTGCTTTACAATGCTTCCCTATGCTTTACCAGACCTCTCTGTGCTTTACAATGCTTCCCTATGCTTTACCATACCTCTCTGTGCTTTACAATGCTTCCCTATGCTTTACCATACCTCTCTGTGCTTTACAATGCTTCCCTATGCTTTACCACACCTCTCTGTGCTTTACAATGCTTCCCTATGCTTTACCACGCCTCTCTGTGCTTTACAATGCTTCCCTATGCTTTACCATACCTCTCTGTGCTTTACAATGCTTCCCTATGCTTTACCATACCTCTCTGTGCTTTACAATGCTTCCCTATGCTTTACCACACCTCTCTGTGCTTTACAATGCTTCCCTATGCTTTACCACGCCTCTCTGTGCTTTACAATGCTTCCCTATGCTTTACCATACCTCTCTGTGCTTTACAATGCTTCCCTATGCTTTACCACACCTCTCTGTGCTTTACAATGCTTCCCTATGCTTTACCAGACCTCTTTGTGCTTTACAATGCTTCCCTATGCTTTTCCAGACCTCTCTGTGATGATAATAATGATGAGCTCATCAGAACGTTCAGTAGAGAATGACAGTGAACACACGCTAATACTAAACAGGAACAAACTCCAATACTGAGAGGATATAAAGAAGCCCCTTTCTGTATCATTCATGGTTGGGTTTTGTTCCCTTCCGCAGACCCAGTTCCAGAGCCTCAGGTTATGCAGATCCATTCAGCTAACAGGAGCTGCACTCTGCTGTGCTTTGTGGGAAACGCCAGTGAAGTGAACGTGTCCTGGATGAGAGATGGGAAGCCACTGAACACAACAGAACTGGAGATCTCGCAGGAAATGCAAGGGGGCAATGTTACCTACACCTGTGTGGCCAGCAACCCTGCCAGCAACAACACCACCACTGTGACACCTTCACATTACTGTGATGAGAAAGGTAAGTCTCCTGACTCTTCACATCAGCAATCAGACCATCACTGTGACACACCTTCACATTACTGTGATGAGAAAGGTAAGCCTCCTGACTCTTCACAGCAATCAGACCATCACTGTGACACACCTTCACATTACTGTGATGAGAAAGGTAAGCCTCCTGACTCTCCTCATCAGCAATCAGACCATCACTGTGACACACCTTCACATTACTGTGATGAGAAAGGTAAGCCTCCTGACTCTTCACATCAGCAATCAGACCACCACTGTGACACACCTTCACATTACTGTGATGAGAAAGGTAAGCCTCCTGACTCTTCACAGCAATCAGACCATCACTGTGACACACCTTCACATTACTGTGATGAGAAAGGTAAGCCTCCTGACTCTTCTCATCAGCAATCAGACCATCACTGTGACGCACCTTCACATTACTGTGATGAGAAAGGTAAGTCTCCTGACTCTTCACAGCAATCAGACCATCACTGTGACACACCTTCACATTACTGTGATGAGAAAGGTAAGCCTCCTGACTCTTCTCATCAGCAATCAGACCATCACTGTGACACACCTTCACATTACTGTGATGAGAAAGGTAAGCCTCCTGACTCTTCACAGCAATCAGACCATCACTGTGACACACCTTCACATTACTGTGATGAGAAAGGTAAGCCTCCTGACTCTTCACAGCAACAAGACCATCACTGTGACACACCTTCACATTACTGTGATGAGAAAGGTAAGCCTCCTGACTCTTCTCATCAGCAATCAGACCATCACTGTGACGCCTTCATATTACTGTGATGAGAAAGGTAAGTCTCCTGACTCTTCACAGCAATCAGACCATCACTGTGACACACCTTCACATTACTGTGATGAGAAAGGTAAGCCTCCTGACTCTTCACATCAGCAATCAGACCATCACTGTCACACACCTTCACATTACTGTGATGAGAAAGGTAAGTCTCCTGACTCTTCTCATCAGCAATCAGACCATCACTGTCACACACCTTCACATTACTGTGATGAGAAAGGTAAGCCTCCTGACTCTTCTCATCAGCAATCAGACCATCACTGTGACGCCTTCACATTACTGTGATGAGAAAGGTAAGCCTCCTGACTCTTCTCAGCAATAGCAACCCTGCCAGCAATCAGACCATCACTGTGACGCACCTTCACATTATTGTGGTAAAGATAAGTATTTGTTTAGACAGTTTATCAGTTTTAATACCTCTCCAACCTGTCCATTTTCTTCCAGCATCACAATAGACAGCCCTGCACAGCAGGCTAATTCCTGAATACTGTAGGTAAGATCACTGTTATGCCTTGTATCAGGTTGTGAGATTGATTTGAAAGAGTTCTCAAGATCGATGCACCATGGACAAGGAGAGAGGCGAGGGGGTGGAAGAGAGGCTCTTTATACATTAACTGGATGTTTGTTTATTTTGGTCCTCAGATGATGCCCCGAGGAGTCACATTTCGATTCCTGGGATAGTGCTCGCTGTGATCGGAGTCCTGGCAGGCATTTTGATCATCACAGTGTATCTCAGGAGACGGAAGAAAGCTGTTGAGAAAGAAGGCAGGTACTTGTTTTATAGTTGAAACCTCCTTTATCACGATGTGCTACAAATACCACGCTTTCGAGTTTCACAGACCCAGAGAGAATGGGTTTCTGACTGGGATGAAACTTGCTTCAGACTTTCTTCAGCACTAGCGATTGCAAATGGTGTGTGTGTGTGTGTGTGTGTGTGTGTGTGTGTGTGTGTGTGTGTGTGTGTGGCAAAGATGTGGGCTTATTTATCAGTCAAGTGTGATGAAACTTGCGAAGGTAATTCCTTAGCACTGAGAGGATCAGTATCTTGGGGTGTGTGGAGAGGCTGTCTGTCTGTCTGTCTATGCAGATCTAGAGCAGCCCTTGTCTGATTTGTGATAAAAACTTATGAAGGACCTTCTTCAGCAAGTTAGAGAATGTATATATTTAAATATGTTTGACTGTGTAATTAAATTTAAACACATGTTTAGTAGTTTATCTTTTTATGAAAAAATGTTTGCCAGCATTCCTCCTCAGTCTGTGTTTTTTCTTCAATAAATGGTATTTTCTTGACCTTAAGTGAATTGAAAGATGTGTCACTAAATTCCTACACTAACTTTTTATCCCTTTTTATCAAGGGTAAGCAACCTTGGCTCTTCCAATGTATTCCATTGCAGATCTTTGTTCCAACCAGACCCTTCATTATTGTATTCACCCTGTTGGAGGCCAATTAAATAATGAAGGGTCTGGTTGGAACAAAAACCTGCAATGGAATGGATTGGAAGAGCCAAGGTTGCTTACCCCTGATTTTAAAAGTTGGTCATACTTTAGGTTGTTTTTCATGCAAGGAACATAAGAGAGTTTACAAACGAGAGGAGGCCAATCAGCCCATCTTGCTCGTTTGGTTGTTAGTAGCTTATTGATCCCAGAATCTCATCAAGCAGCTTCTTGAAGGATCCCAGGGTGTCAGCTTCAACATGTCAGATTGAACTCCCTGCACCCTCCTGTCTGCAGGAATATGATTCTTATTTTCATAGTCCTTCTCTTGTTTTAAAAGGTTGCAAGGCTTCCAGAAACTCGGGTGATATCGAGTACTCGGAAATTATGAGCACAGCGCCTCCTACTGGCAATGGACAGGTCAGTACCCCTTTTGACAGATAACAGACCGTGGAAGCCAGACCAAAGTTAGATTCGAAACACAGGACGGGCAGCAAATCCATTTCAAATGTGTGGAGTCCACACAGAAGCCTTCAGTTGAGAGGAGATCTCACACTCAGTGTCAACCACAAAGCCTTTGAAATGTTTACACACAGCAGGGTCTACAGAAACACATTCAATACGTTAATGTAATTCATTCATTTTAAATAGGTCTAAGTGTCGGGCGTCTCTCTCTCTCTCTAATCGTGCTGAGAGTGTGTTTCATTCTCTTGCACTCTTTGCATGACAGACCCTCCCTCCCCTCTCCTCTCTCACTCCCTCCCTCTCCCCCCTCCTCCCTCTCCGGTTTCCCCTCCCCCCTCCCCTCTTCTCTCCCAACTCTCCTCTCATCTCCTGTCATCTCCTTTCCCCTCTCCCCATATCTCCCCCCTGTCTCTCCCCTCCCCTCCCCTCTTCTCTCCCCTCTTCTCTCCCATCTCTCCTCTCATCTCCTCTCCCCCATATCTCCTGTCTCCCCCTCCCCTCTTCTCTCCCCTCTCACTCCCTCCCCTATCATTTCCTCTCCCCTGTCTCCCCTCCTCTCCCTGTACCTCAGTTTTATATCAGCTGATCTGTGGGGTGCTGGGTGTCTCTTTTATAATATATTTCATAAAACGGGCACTAGATTGTGAGACGCTGCTCACGAAACTTAGTTTATAAAAACGTTTTTTTTTCTTTTTTTGAAAGAATGTGACCTTCTCTGAAACAGATAACAGCTTTATTTTTTTTTTATTTATTTATTTTTTTTTTAATTTATTTTTTTATTTTTTTATTTTTTATTTTTTTTTTATTATTTATTTTTTTTTAAATTTAGTCGTCGCCAATTATTTTTACCCCGGTTTTCACCCCAATTTAGCATGCCCAATTATTATCTGTATCCCCGGCTCACCGCTCGCAACCCCCCCACCGACTCAGGAAACGGAGGCTGAAACACGCGTCCTCCGAAACGTGCTCCTTCCAAGCCGTCATTTTTCGCACTGCAGATCCACAGCAATGCTACCAGACCTATAGTGCCGGAGGACAACACAGATCTGGCGGCTCCGCTGCAGAGCCACAGGCGCCCTATCGGCCACAGGGGTCGCTGATGCGCGGTGAGCCGTGGATTCCCCTGCCGACCTAAGCCCTCCCTACCCGGGCAGCGCTCAGCCAATTGTGCGCCGCCCCCTAGGAACTCTCGGTCACGGTCAGCTGTGACATAGCCTGGATTCGAACCAGCGATCTCCAGGCTATAGGGCACATCCTGCGAGGAGCGCCTTTACTGGATGCGCCACTCGGGAGCCCAACAGCTTTATTTTTAATGACTCAGTCTCCAGACACTGAATCAGCCTTTTGTCAGCGTCTGTCTTTGATATTTAAGACACTCTTCCTGATGTAACTTAATAGCGTTAAAGCTGAAGGCAGAAATGGAACCCCCTGAAAGCACAATATAAACTATTTAAACCATGAGATAAACTTTCAGGAAAGTCTGGGAGCCATTAGGGTATGAGTCAGAAAGCAGACCAGCATGAAAGAATAAAGACATGCTCTATATGTTCTGTATGCACGTGGAAAATGGTGTGGCAGACTGACTAGATATAACGCTATCAAATATCAATTACTGTAGCATTTTTACACAAACCAGCCTGAGAAAGACTTCCAGTGGAAACGTTTGCCATTGAATTTACACTGAAGACGCTGAGAAAGACTTCTAGTGGAAACGTTTGCCATTGAATTTACACTGAAGACCTTGAGAAAGACTTCTAGTGGAAACGTTTGCCATTGAATTTACACTAAAGACGCTGAGAAAGACTTCTAGTGGAAACGTTAGCCATTGAATTTACACTGAAGACGCTGAGAAAGACTTGTAGTGGAAACGTTTCGCATTGAATTTACACTGAAGACGTTGAGAAAGACTTCTAGTGGAAACGTTTGCCATTGAATTTACACTGAAGACGCTGAGAAAGACTTCTAGTGGAAACGTTTGCCATTGAATTTACACTGAAGACGCTGAGAAAGACTTCTAATGGAAACGTTTGCCATTGAATTTACACTGAAGACGCTGAGAAAGACTTCTAGTGGAAACGTTTGCCGTTGAATTTACACTGAAGACGCTGAGAAAGACTTCTAGCGGAAACGTTTGCCATTTGAATTTATTACATTACTTTTAGTATTTCTGAACCTGGTAGTTAGACTTTGGAGTCTGGCAAACAGACGTTGAATCTTGTTTGTTTGAACGCAGACCACATTTCAAAGCGTTTTTTTTGTTTTGTTTTGTGAAACAGCGTTTCATGACGATTAACAGTCTGCCAGACTATAAGCGGTCTTTAACTGTATTGAAAAAACAAAACAAAACAATTGTATAGTCTATATATGTTAACTGCAATACCAGACACTGCAGATTTCCTTTCCTGCTTTCCATCCCTAACAGAACCACACAGAACGGTCTGAAGATCAAACGAGAGACAAACAGATGACCATATACTACGAACTCCAGCCACCGAGCTCCCAGAATGCACCGTGCTGACGCAGGAAGGAGACGGTTACTGTTCTGCGGGAGTTTAAACCCCATTCTCTTAAAAAAAAAAAAACAGCTGAGGTTTTCAGATCTGTTTTCTTACCTCTTATGAGCTCTGGCAACACAACTGTGAGTTAGGTCCAAGTTCACGGGACTCTAGTCGAAGTTCATTCATCAGTATTAAAGTCCTGTATGTGCGTGAACTCGTATGTAAAATGCTGGGCAGAATATTAGCAACGCTTGTCATTTGCAGCACACATTTCTTGAAATATGTGCAATATTTAGTTTTGAATCCTTCAATGTGCAGCTCTGGCCAAATGTTTAGCAGCATCACCCTCTATATAGAATGAACTCCCTCAGCTTCATAGAGTCCAATGAAAGCTGCTGAATAATGTTCCCTTGTTAACATATTGAATTCCACCCCCTCTATATAGAATGAACTCCCTCAGCTTCATAGAGTCCAATGAAAGCTGCTGAATAATGTTCCCTTGTTAACATATTGAATTCCACCCCCTCTATATAGAATGAACTCCCTCAGCTTCACAGGAGTCCAATGAAAGCTGCTGAATAATGTTCCCTTGTTAACATATTGAATTCCACCCCCTCTATATAGAATGAACTCCCTCAGCTTCATAGAGTCCAATGAAAGCTGCTGAATAATGTTCCCTTGTTAACATATTACAAAATGTTCATATAGGTTGTTTTTTTTCAACGCTGCAATCCTAAAATTCTAAGGGATGCAAAATTTTTGGGCAGAGCTGTATAATTGCATACAGTATTAGCAATTAAAATATGATTTCATGTGCTGAGGCAATTTATCAATATTTGCCTTTTGCACTACAGCTACAAAAAAGTACCTTCGATAACGGAGATAAACCAGGGAGTTAACACAGAATGCAGTGAAGTTTCCAGTACTTTCTATCTTTGTAATTGTTGATGCCAAAAGCCGTGGGCTGTTTTATTGCAAAATGCTTTACTGTCAGTGTTTTTGTTATAAAAACAAATCCGACACACACCATCTGTCTTTTTTAGTTCCCGGTTTCAATAAGACATAAGCAATGATCTCGTGTGGTTTATGAATAATAAAATGTATGGACATTTATAACAATAAAACAGACCCTGCAAATGAAAAATTAAAACCAACCCTGATACAATTATGAAATCTCTTAGAAGCCTGGTATCTGCTGTCTAAATTGCTATTTCAGGTTTTTCATTTCATCTTATCCCTATGATTCTGTGTGACACACGCATCCACAATGTCTAGAATTCACATCCTAGCCTTGTAATTAATGTATCTCACTGTATTTAATGTATCTGCATTGTTTTTTTTTACTGTTTGTATTGAATGTGCTATGTCCTGTATTTCATTGTATTTAATGTATTAAGCATTGTTCCTCACTCTCTTGTAAAGCGCTTTGTGATGGAGGTCCACTATGAAAGGCGCTATATAAAATAAAGATTTTGATTGATTAAAATAATATTAAAAAGTTTAAGTATAAAAGCAAGTCTTCAGGACCTCTCTCACTGTGAGTGGCAGTGAATTATTATTTCTTAACAGACACCCTTATCCAGGGCGACTTACAATTGTTACAAGATATCACATTATTTTTGTACATACAATTCCCCATTTATACAGTTGGGTTTTTACTGGAGCAATCTAGGTAAAGTACCTTGCTCAAGGGTACAGCAGCAGTGTCCCCCACCTGGGATTGAACCCACGACCCTCCGGTCAAGAGTCCAGAGCCCCTGACCGCTACCCCACACTGCTGCCCCTATTGAAGATACATGTGGAATTACGCTACAAGGAGGAGACCAGACCCCGTTTCAGATCTTCCCATTTATTAGTTCCAAATACCCACGTCACATTCTACACTGAAAGTCAGTGTTTAGATACAGTAACTTCCGCTAAGAGAGACAACTGATGAGATTACCTGAACCCCTGGAGAGACCCCTCAGACTGATACAATGATGGTCCACGATCATCCTGGAGGTACTGGGAGCTTCTCTGTCCATGTCGCCTCTACGTCTGGAGTTTATTATTATTTGTTTATTTAGCAGACGCCTTCTTTATCCAAGGCGACTTACAGAGACTAGGGTGTGTGAACTATGCATCAGCTGCAGAGTCACAAATTATCAGTTGATTTGCCACACCTGGTGTATCACGGATATTTGTTCATCAATAAACTGTTCTCAGTGTATTATACAAAATGAACCATTCCTCAACTGAATTACAAACAACAATTAATTATCCAGCATCAATCCTTCAACTACCCCATAAACCAGTTATATAGATACACTGATAAACCAATTTCCTAACCCATTATTTTAATTATTAAATCAAGCTTAAATAAAAGCCGTCATTCCTAAAACTAATATTAAGTATAGTTCATAAAAAGGTACCAATTCTAATTAATCACTTAGTTTCGTTACATCCCCTCTCGAAATGGAGCTTCAATGTTCATAGAAACGAGATATTCAGCCGTTCAAGTGCAACCAACCGCTAACTACTCTCTCTTACAACGAGACCATATTTTTTCTTTTCCCCATACATTCCTGCACACGCGTTGTCATTTCCATCATTCTAAACCCAAGTTGCCATAGCAACTCTACTTATGTCACCTCCACAAACTGGGTCAACATGACCAGTGCATTCTCTCATATGATTACCAAGACATTTGCTCCACTACGATTGATCAACACATTTTCAGTCTACAATCTGAAAGCTGTTGAAGGCTAGATCAGGATTATAGCGGGAGTTTCAATGAAGACTCAAGTCAATGTTTTCAATCCCTCTTTCCTGGTGTTTTGCTTTGATGGTTCTGAGCGGTCCTGGGTTCTGTCCCTGCGATCGGGACATCACGGGACAGGTAACGGAACCAGTTTATGGTAAACACTGCAGGGTGTTCTGGGAAGAAAAAAAAATCCACCTGTTCTTTTTTATTAATATTGTATTTTCAGTTTTGTTTGTTAAAGTGTCTGCTTTGTGTTTGTTTGTAACTTTGTAAACGAGTTGTGTCATCTGTATTATTCACATGATATATGTCTGTTTATCCACGGTGATGACAGAGTAAACGGACATGAATATCCTGGTATATTATTTGGTTTCTTCGCAGTGTATTACACACAGCTGTCTCTTCTATAAACACATTTAACTGGTAGTGCTACCCGTGTATGAGTTTCCATAGTAAAGACACAGCAAAGTGTAATAAAGCACTCTGTTAAACTGGGCGACTGTGCAAAAATGAATTAGGATCAGCGATGAGCGATTAATGTTGTTTTTCTGAGTTTAATTAGGAAACAGAATCGGCTCAAAATAAATTTAACGGGAGGTCACGTGATCAAAAGTGAACCATGAAAACAAGCCTTATATATGTGTAAATAATTCATAATGTGTTGTTTTTTTCTTTCATCACGCCACTGAACAGCTGTCTGAAATCAAACCATATTGTATTTCTGTATGTTTTTCCCCAGTTGACAGCAATACAATGACATCATATTTGCTGGCCTGGGGTAGTTAAGCATAGGTTAGCTCTTACAAAGGGCTCCCACAGTAAAAACATCAAGCATGGTAAGGCATAGGGAAGCATTGTAAAGCACAGAGAGGTCTGGTGAAGCATAGGGAAGCATTGTAAAGCACAGAGAGGTCTGGTAAAGCATAGGGAAGCATTGTAAAGCACAGAGAGGTCTGGTAAAGCATAGGGAAGCATTGTAAAGCACAGAGAGGTGCGGTAAAGCATGGGGAAGCATTGTAAAGCACAGAGAGGTCTGGTAAAGCATAGGGAAGCATTGTAAAGCACAGAGAGGTCTGGTAAAGCATAGGGAAGCATTGTAAAGCACAGAGAGGTGTGGTAAAGCATGGGGAAGCATTGTAAAGCACAGAGAGGTCTGGTAAAGCATAGGGAAGCATTGTAAAGCACAGAGAGGTCTGGTAAAGCACAGGGAAGCATTGTAAAGCACAGAGAGGTCTGGTAAAGCATAGGGAAGCATTGTAAAGCACAGAGAGGTCTGGTAAAGCATAGGGAAGCATTGTAAAGCACAGAGAGGTCTGGTAAAGCACAGGGAAGCATTGTAAAGCACAGAGAGGTCTGGTAAAGCATAGGGAAGCATTGTAAAGCACAGAGAGGTCTGGTAAAGCATAGGGAAGCATTGTAAAGCACAGAGAGGTCTGGTAAAGCACATGGAAGCATTGTAAAGCACAGAGAGGTCTGGTAAAGCATAGGGAAGCATTGTAAAGCACAGAGAGGTCTGGTAAAGCATAGGGAAGCATTGTAAAGCACAGAGAGGTCTGGTAAAGCATAGGGAAGTTTACAAACGAGAGGAGGCCCCATTCGGCCCATCTTGCTCGTTTGCTTGTTAGAAGCTTATTGATCCTAGAATCTCATCAAGCAGCTTCTTGACTCTGCAGCTGATGCATAGTTCACACACCCTAGTCTCTGTAAGTCGCCTTGGATAAAGGCGTCTGCTAAATAAACAAATAATAATAATAATAATAATCCCAGGGGGTCAGCTTCAACAACATGAAACCCTGCGTGCACGCAAGAATAAAATATAATATAAGAAATGAAACACAGAGGACTCCTTGCTGCAGAAGCGGGGCAGCTATCAAATAAACCACACAACGTTAACAATAAACTAACAGGCTCACTGACCGGGGAACCCCAACACACTGCACCTCGTGTTGGAAATGATCCCCTCCCGGTCAAACACAGCCTTCCTGGTGTGCGACATGAAGTTATAGTCTCTCCACGTTCCAGCTCCAGCTCCAGCTCCAGCTCCAGCCTGCAGCCTGCAGCTCGGAATCTCTTTACAATTCAGGGTCTCTCTCTCACAGTATTCTTCCGCATTTATAAAAGCAGTAGATAATTGACAGGGCGAGATCGAACAGCAAGCCACTGGCAAGCAGAGTCATGGAACGTGAGACGTGGTTGCTAAGCAACGGGGGGGGGGGGGGGGGGGGGGGGGCGGGGGCGGGTCTTTTGATTGCACGATGTTAAATAAAATACCTAGATTATTTTCACATATATATATATATATATATATATATATATATATATATATATATATATATATATATATATTTCCAATAGCATGTCTCAAAACTACAGTTCTAGGTGATGCTAACTGTTATAGCAGACCCTTAGAAGTTAATCCTGTTATTTCAATCCATACCGAACTGCCCTTGAAGAAAAATATTTGCCATCTTTGATGCAGTCGGTGTCTTTTTCACTGAAGGCATTTTAAAGAAATCGTGCAGCTCTGCGCAGTCGTGTGTTCAATCATTTACCAGGAAGGAAGCAAACTAAACCGGCTGCCAGGTTCCTGAACGCAGTGTGACAGGCAGCGCCTCAATCAGGCAAACGTTGGCTGCATTTAATTTGACATTATTCTTTCAGAAATGGGTATTTTCACAGGGGAATTGCATGTCCCGTGATAACCCTGCACGATATACAACCATAATTAGAATTTATAGCATTTGAGATAAGGGGAAGAATGACAATACAGAAGCTGGTCTTGTTTACCCATCTTATCACTGTGGGAATAAAACACAGCTGTGATAAGCAGGTGTGATATATATATATATATATATATATATATATATATATATATATATATATATATATATATATATATATATATATGCGAACAAAGAACATAAGAAAGTTTTCAAACGAGAGGAGGCCCCATTCGGCCCATCTTGCTCGTTTGGTTGTTAGTAGCTTATTGATCCCAGAATCTCATCAAGCAGCTTCTTGAAGGATCCCAGGGTGTCGGCTTCAACAACATTACTGGGGAGTTGGTTCCAGACCCTCACAATTCTCTGTGTAAAAAAAGTGCCTCCTATTTTCTGTTCTGAATGCCCCTTTATCTAATCTCCATTTATGACCCCTGGTCCTTGTTTCTTTTTTCAAGTCAAAGAAGTCCCCCGGGTTGACATTGTCTATACCTTTTAGGATTTTGAATGCTTGAATCAGACTGAACAGATTCAATTCTTTTAGCCTGTCTGCATACGACATGCCTTTTAAACCCAGGATAATTCTGGTTGCTCTTCTTTGCACTCTTTCTAGAGCAGCAATATCATTTTTGTAACGCAGGTGACCAGAACTGAACACACTATTCTAGGTGAGCTCTTACTAATGCATTGTAGAGTTTTAACATTACTTCCCTTAATTTAAATTTAAATTCAACACTTCTCACAATATATCCGAGCATCTTGTTGGCCTTTTTTTTTTATAGCTTCCCCACATTGTCTAGATGAAGACATTTCTGAGTCAATTATAAATAAAGAAGTAAAAACACACACAATATACCTCAGGTTAGGGTTTCTTGCAAATTTATTTTTTCATTTCATTTTCTCCCCCCTTTATTTAAAAGTACAACATTTTCATATAATGAAAAATAAAAACATCAATTTACAAAAAGACCATTAGGGGGCAGCAGTGATCGCACAGCGCACATAGATTTAATGAAATTAATAAATAAATGAACAAAGTGCTCTTTAAGATAAAATCTACAGCAAAGGGGAAACATTAATTGTGAAACATGGTTTCTGAAATGGAGGAACGAATTAAAAATATATATATATATATATAAAATCATATTTACAACATTTAAGACCCCAAAGCAATGCCTGGCTGGATGTAAGACTCCAATCCCACAGCAGTGTCACCCAGTCCAGGTTTTACTACCAGCTTGATCAGCCCCCAGTGTGTCTAGCTAACAAGCTCAGGTGTGTCTTATTATTAAACTCCTAGTGAAACCAGGACTGGATCACACTGCTGTGCAGCGGGAGTCTGATTCACATCCCTGCAATGTAATTCCAGTCCAGTCTAGTCTAGTGATATTAAATTGCAGTTACAATGTAATTCCAGTCCAGTCTAGTGATATTAAACTGCAGTTACAATGTAATTCCAGTCCCGTCTAGTGATATTAAACTGCAGTTACAATGTAATTCCAGTCCAGTCTAGTCTAGTGATATTAAACTGCAGTTACAATGTAATTCCAGTCCAGTCCAGTCCAGTCTAGTGATATTAAACTGCAGTTGCAATGTAATTCCAGTCCAGTCTAGTGATATTAAACTGCAGTTACAATGCAGGGATGGGAATCAGACCCCCATTTGTATTTATTTCCCCACACAGAGACCTTGAAGCTTCAGCGTGTATCCTGAAACCCCATGACCGAGCTTCCTCACCTACCAGGGGAGACCCTCGGGGACCCCTGCGCTCCCCTGACTGTGTGACCCAAAAATCGACCAATCACAGTGCAGCGTTTGCCAGAATTCCAACACTTCATACATCCTGTGCAGAGACATCACCCCGTGCTCAGAACGCCAAACCTGATTGCAAAAAAATACAACTAAAATAACTTCTTGTTGTTTCTTCAAATAATCTTCAAATGTTGTTCCAGGGGGGGAAGGTGAATTAGCCCGCTCCCTCCCTCTCTCTCTTTAGGGGTTGAGATTAGGGTTAGGGGTAGAGATTCGGTTAGTGGTAGACATTATGTTTAGGGGTAGAGGGTAGATTTAGGGGTTAGGAGGCTAGTAGGCACCTATTAGCCCATTCCTATGGGATGATTTGTCCTTGATAACGTCCCGTTCAATCAGCTGATTTGAAACAGATCGGTTATGAGAGCATGGGAGTTGATACGGCTGTAAATATACAGTGCTTATAAGAGTGACCCCTCCTCTATTAATTACCACGTCAATACAGATGGGATTGCTCCCCCAATGCTCCTGCAGTATCTAGCGTGTTTGCATGACTATGAGCGACCAAATAACACAGTCAGAGTGTGCTGGATTATAAACACACAGTCTCACCTCCCAGACAGTTGAAATTACTTCTCTGGTCTTTAATATTTTCAAGTCACTTTAAATTTCTCAAATTGAATACTTTTTAATGGACTTTAATCTCTCTCTCTCTCTCTCTCTCTCTCTCTCTCTCTCTCTCTCTGTCTCTCACTCCTCTCTCTCTGTCTCTCTCTCTCTGTCTCTCTCTCTCTCTCTCTCTCTCTCTGTCTCTCTCTCTCTCTCTCTCTCTCTCTCTGTGTCTCTCTCTCTCTCTCTCTCTCTCTCTGTGTCTCTCTCTCTCTCTCTCTCTCTCTCTCGTTTCATCATGGCTAAGCATTTGAGGGACGCAAGCGTTTCCTTCCTGCGTCAGCACGGTGCGTTCTGGGAGCTGGGCGTTCGCAGTTCATCGTAGATGGTGGTCAGCTTTGCTGTCGTTTGCCGAGCTGCAGCGAGTTCTGGTATATCCTGTGGAAAAAAAACAACAGGAAATCCAAATCTGCAATGCGTTGTGCTGAAATCCATCTCTAAAGACGTTACCGCAGGTTATTCCCTGACTCTTTGTAATGTCTAAGTGTGTAGCCATTCTGTCTGCAGACTGCCTATTACATTATATGGGATTTCCTGAAAGGCCTTATGCCTTTATAGTTAATCACATTAAAAATCCATTTCCTTTGACTCACAAGATGAAACAGTGTTTGAAGTATGTTGGGGGGGGGTCCGAACCTCCGGCTTTTGAAGAGGTTTGTTTTGAAAGCATGTATCATATGGCTTCTCGTGAAAAGGAACCATTCACTGAAGCTCAAAGGAAGTGGTTTGAGGCAATGTTTACACTGAGACAAAACACATTGTTTATTTAACTCGTATTGGATTTCTAAGAAAGACGAGACATTTCTGTGAAATTTACCGGTTGTGTTGTGATATGTAGTCCCCTGTGAATTCCCATTTCTGATTTTTTTTTTTTTATCACTTAAAAGTTAACACATGGGAAATGTTTGCCAGCGCCCGTCACGCTGCGTTCAGGAACCCGGCAGCCGGTTTAGTTTGCTTCCTTCCTGGTAAATGATTGAACACACGACTGCGCAGAGCTGCATGGTTTGGTGTTCAGGGCTCTGGACTCTTGACCGGAGGGTCGTGGGTGCAATCCCAGGTGGTTTGATACTATATTTGCAGTGAAGAATATAAATGACATCAAAGATCTCTGTCTGTCTGTCTGAAAAGTCAGGCAGCTGTTTGTTTGTTTTTAAAAACTGACACCTTTACTGTGAAACAAATCCGTTAAGAATGAAACTAACACTTGCTTGTGGTTTTAATACAGTCGCATTTATAAATACAATTTTAAGCTATCTATCTATCTATCTATCTATCTATCTATCTATCTATCTATCTATCTATCTATCTAGCAGTGTGGAGTAGTGGTCAGGGCTCTGGACTCTTGACCGGAGGATCGTGGGTTCAATCGCAGGTGAGGGACGCTGCTGCTGTACCCTTGAGCAAGGTACTTTACCTAGATTGCTCCAGTAAAAACCCAACTGTATAAATGGGGAATTGTATGTAAAAATAATGTGATATCTTGTAACAATTGTAAGTCGCCCTGGATAAGGGCGTCTGCTAAGAAATAAGTAATCAAAGATGGGAAATATAGTTCTACTAAATATCGCTCTGTCCAGCGAAAGAAAGGGACATTTCGTGTGTCAGTGGTTTTTTTTTTTTTTTACATTTATTAATGTTTTTATTTTGTTTGCTAAACATTTCAATATTTAAGAACATCTATCGTCTCATAACTCTGGAGAGAACGATCGATTTTAAAATGTAAGCATGTGATTAATTTTTTTTTCTGCTTTAATAAATGTTTTAAAAATCGTGAAATATCTTGAAAAAAAAAATACAGCTTAATTCATACATCTTCAATACAGAAAACTCAAAAACAGCAGGAACATTTTCTATGCATCGGTAACGGGCAGTGTTGTGTGATACACTCACATTACAGACGCTGCCCCCTGCCGGTGAGATTTAAAAGCTCTAAAACCACTAATGCTGACGAGCCCGGCTCCTTTTTTGGTTAAGACGCTCGCTGGTTCTCACCCAGCCTCCTCCCCTATTAGCCTTATCTGGGCATTGAATTTTGTATTTAGACGGGCACCCTAAATCCTACCCTGTATTGTGGAAAAGGAGCTAGCTGGTTATACTGGGGTACTGACCTCTCCACTGCCTGCAGGGGGCGCGGTTGTGACTTCTGCGTACACGATACCGCTCGAGTTTCTGGACCGCTCAGAACCTTTAAGACAAGATAATGTCTGTGAGCAACAAACACACATCCGCTCCGAGAAGCACGTTAGTACTGGACTCTGCTGAGCTACATACAAAGTAATTGAGTTTTATAATCCAAAGTCACAATTTTTGGACAGAAATATATAAAAATAAACGTTTAAAATGTGTTGAGGGAGCGCCTCTCAATTATTGCTGCGCGTTTGAACGCGAGCTGCTGACTGTACACACACAGTCATGCGCACTGCAGTAATTATGATCGGTACGATAGCGGGATATTATTTTTAAAAAGGCAACGCGGTGAACTTCACGCCAGCTTTTAAAAGAGAAGCCGTCGTTTGCGCTAGAAAATGGAACAGCGCGCACCAGAACGTGAATTCGGAGCGTCTCCGACGTGCGTCGCCAGACGGAGACTCAAATCGAAAGGCTGTTTTGGCTTGTGAACGTGACAGAGGAGTAACGTGGGCCGAATTAAACAGATGACAGGAAATTAAACCGACAAAGGTCATTTAAACATGCATTATTATTATTATTATTATTATTATTATTATTATTATTATTATTATTATTAAGAATTAAATGCGACTTGAATTCGTGGCACGATTTAAATTTGAGTAAACACAATATTTTCAATAATTCATCTCCCAACCCAATCCGTCAGTTCCCAAGGGAGGGATAGTATAGCATATTAAAAATGAAGGGAGACCAGGGTAAACTGGCAAAAGCACAGAACAGCCAATGGAAAAGCGGGTAAAACTGCAAAATATACAGTTAAAACTGTTATAAAGAAAGTTGTAATTGTATCAAATAAAGCAATACCTGCCTTCTTTCTCAAACGCCGTCTTCTTTCTCCTGAGACACAGTGTGATCGATAGGACTGCCAGGACTCCGATCACAGCGAGCACGATCACAGCAATCACACCGGGACTCATCTGGGGTTCAGCACCTCCTGAAGACCAAAATAAATAAATAACCAGTTAAAATCCTCTCTCCTTGTCCTTGGTGCAGCCGATGATCATGCCAGCAGCCAGCGTCAGTGGCACACTGTCGGTGATGGTGAAATGCGTGTTCACTGGTGCAGCGTCACCACTTCAATAACCAACAGTGCGTCGCTGACGCTGGCCTGCGTATCGGGGGGCTTACTCCAGTAAATCTTGATAACTCTTTGAAATCAAATCTTTCCTACAACCATGTTAAAAAACCCAAATACTTCCCTTTTCCTTTCTCATCACAGTAATGTGAAGGTGTGTCACAGTGATGGTCTGATTGCTGTGAAGAGTCAGGAGACTTACCTTTCTCATCACAGTAATGTGAAGGTGTGTCACAGTGATGGTCTGATTGCTGTGAAGAGTCAGGAGGCTTACCTTTCTCATCACAGTAATGTGAAGGTGTGTCACAGTGATGGTCTGATTGCTGATGTGAAGAGTCAGGAGGCTTACCTTTCTCATCACAGTAATGTGAAGGTGTGTCACAGAGATGGTCTGATTGCTGATGAGAAGAGTCAGGAGGCTTACCTTTCTCATCACAGTAATGTGAAGGTGTGTCACAGTGATGGTCTGATTGCTGAGAAGAGTCAGGAGACTTACCTTTCTCATCACAGTAATGTGAAGGCGTCACAGTGATGCTCTTGTTGCTGGCAGGGTTGCTGGCCACACAGGTGAAGACAACGGAATCTGATTCTGTTTCTTGCCAGGGATCCAGTTCTGTTGTGTTCAGTGGCTTCCCATCTCTCATCCAGAACACGTTCACTTCAGTGGCGTTTCCCACAAAGCACAGCAGAGTGCAGCTCCTGTTACCCAGCGCCTCACTCCCGTTGATCTTTTCAACATGAGGTGCTGGAACCGGGTCTGCGGAAGGGAAAATACAATCAAATAAAAATGATAACTGCTATCTGTCCACAATTGCAAATGAAATATCTGAAATGCACGTCCAGCTTTACTCGCTCTAGCCACTCCAAATGTCATTGCAGTGTGAAAGAAAGAAAGAAAGAAAGAGAGAAAAATAAAGGGAAAGAAAAAGGGAACAAAGTAAAAAAGTAAAGGATAAAAGTGAAGAAAAAAGTTAAGAGCAAAGAAAAAAGGAAAATAAATAACAAAAGGAAAGAAAGACAATGAGAAAGAAAGAAAGAAAGAAAGAAAGACCAAATGCCGTGAGGATTCGGCGTGTTCAGTTATTTCACACTATCATCTAAGTTTGACCAAAGGAGTACGGTAGGGTCAGATTATTGAAAAGCAAACAACATCCCAGAATGATACTCACTGTAAACAGACAGGTTGAATCTCTTAGTAAATCTGTTTCCTCTGATTGTCTCCACTTGGTAAATCCCGCTGTCTTCTCTCTCCAAGCCATTAATCCTGAGAGAGCTGCTCATATCGTCCAGCTGCAGCCTTGCTTTGAATCTCTCCTCAAAAACTTCAATCTTCCCGTTCTGAATTCTCGCAATGGTCCAGTCCGGATCCACAGGACCGTATCTCCAGTAGACCTCTATATCCGGCTGCAGGTTTGGTATTTCCACAGGAAAAGTGAACGATTCCCCCACAATCCCCTTCACCTGATGGGTTACAAGCTGAGCTGCAGAGAGGCAAGTCCCTAAAATCAGAGAGAAACAAAAGTTTTATTGCTCATGACTGTCTGGTGGATCAATGTTGGGCTTGGGGACCTCAATGGAAATTCAGGTGCTGATGGCTCTCTCTTCCCATGAAACCCTCCACTCTCCATCCTTCCGTCTCGCTCCTTCTCTTCCCCAGCCCCTCTGTGGTGGAACCAGCTAACGGAGAACCTCAGGACCGCCTCTCCCTGCCTCCTCCACACTATTTAGACTGTGCTTGTAGATCTCTGGATCCGCCCCTCCTGGTCTGCACTGGACTCTCCTGACCTCAGCACCTTGTCACTGGCTCCTCAGCTGATGCGCTATCCTTGCACTATTGCACTGCTAATCAGTCACTGTAGATCTAACTGTAGAGGGCAGCAGTGTGGAGTAGTGTTTAGGGCTCTGGACTCTTGACCGGAGGGTTGGGGGTTCAATCCCAGGTGGGGGACACTGCTGCTGTACCCTTGAGCAAGGTACTTTACCTAGATTGCTCCAGTAAAAACCCAACTGTATAAATGGGGAATTGTATGTAAAAATAATGTGATATCTGTATAATGTGAAATAATGTATAATGTGATATCTTGTAACAATTGTAAGTCTCCCTGGATAAGGGCGCCTGCTAAGAAATAAATAATAATAATAATAATAATAATAATTATGTTTTCCTGTGTTTTGGAAGACTTCAGTTTTATCGATATTGATATACAATTTTCACATTGTTGTTCCCCACCGCTAATATATAATAATTGATGACATCATTCAAAGCTAACACCAGCGATCCAGACTGATCTAGATGCGCAGGGCGGGCACGGTTTCTGTTTCATAAACACTACATGTGTGTCTGTAATAACATTAGGACAGATCACACTGGAAAGTACCTGGACTCTCGTATGCAAACATTTTTTTTGTTTTGTATTCAGTATAGTCCAGTATTTCCCAAATTTGCATAACCTGAGGCTCTGGAACCGGGTCTGCGGAAGGGAACAAAACCCAACTGTGAATGATACAGAAAGGGGCTTCTTTATATCCTCTCAGTATTGGAGTTTGTTCCTGTTTAGTATTAACGTGTGTTCACTGTCATTCTCTACTGCACGTTCAGATGAGATCATCATTATTATCCTCATAGAGAGGTGTGGTAAAGCATAGGGAAGCATTGTAAAGCACAGAGAGGTCTGGTAAAGCACAGGGAAGCATTGTAAAGCACAGAGAGGTCTGGTAAAGCATAGGGAAGCATTGTAAAGCACAGAGAGGTATGGTAAAGCATAGGGAAGCATTGTAAAGCACAGAGAGGTATGGTAAAGCATAGGGAAGCATTGTAAAACACAGAGAGGTCTGGTAAATTATATTAAGCAATAAAATCAGGGTAAACTAATAGAGCGATAAACTTTTACAAGGGCTTTTTGCCTGATTGTGGTGAAACTTGGTAAGGACATTCTTCAGCAACAATGAACGGGTTCATCGATTTTGGAATTATTGACGGCTTTATATTTATTGCTCAGTCCTTCAGGATGAGACGTCAAACAAACAAGCTCCTATTGGAAGTGACTCAGCAGCAGCCACTGACTCCCTGTGTGTGTGTGACCCTGAGCAAGTCACTGAACCTCCTTGTGCTCCGTCCTTCAGGATGAGACGTCAAACAAACAAGCTCCTATTGGAAGTGACTCTGCAGCAGCCACTGACTCCCTGTGTGTGTGTGTGTGACCCTGAGCAAGTCACTGAACCTCCTTGTGCTCCGTCCTTCAGGATGAGACGTCAAACAAACAAGCTCCTATTGGAAGTGACTCTGCAGCAGCCACTGACTCCCTGTGTGTGTGTGTGTGACCCTGAGCAAGTCACTGAACCTCCTTGTGCTCCGTCCTTCGGATGAGACATCAAACAAACGAGCTCCTATTGGAAGTGACTCTGCAGTAGCAGCAGTTGTTGATGATGCAGAGTTCACCCCTCTAGTCTCAGGAAGTCGCTAACAGTGACTGACTAATTCATAATGATGATAATAATAATAATTTGCTGGTACTCAAGCGTGGGCTCTTGTCTCACACAGTTCTGTTGCGTTTCCTGTGTCACTGTGAAACCCCAAACCCCTTCGGTCTCTGAGCAATGGCCTCATTATCGAACACTGCAGCTCCAACCACAGTAGAATGCTAGCTCTCTCTTTCAGACCGCAAGAATAGAGTTCACAATGGTGTTATAAATAAACCTCCTTTCACAGAACACCCCCGCCCCCCTCCCCCCCTCTCCAAACATGCCAACTTCAAACCTGATTAATTCCTTTCATAATCAATACGCTGGCGATCATTTACATGGAACAGGACGACGAGAAAGAGATTGATGATGTCATAAATCATGAGGGTCAATCGATTCCTGTCCACAGAACTCAAACTACACCTCAGTGCATTCTAGCTGTTTGCATGGCGGAGTTTCTTGGTAAAGGCAGGCTTCATTTGCACAACTGAAAAGTTGATACAGTTTTCTATTAGTCAGCTATGGAGTTTGTTAGAGACTGGACACTTTTTTTTTTTTTTCATTTTCCCCATTCTTATACTGTGAATTTACCCTGGTTTGCCATGTTTATTAATATGCTTTACAATGCTTCCCTATGCTTTACCAGACCTCTCTGTGCTTTACAATGCATCCCTATGCTTTACCAGACCTCTCTGTGCTTTACAATGCTTCCCTATGCTTTACCAGACCTCTCTGTGCTTTACAATGCTTCCCTATGCTTTACCAGACCTCTCTGTGCTTTACAATGCTTCCCTATGCTTTACCAGACCTCTCTGTGCTTTACAATGCTTCCCTATGCTTTACCACACCTCTCTGTGCTTTACAATGCTTCCCTATGCTTTACCACACCTCTCTGTGCTTTACAATGCTTCCCTATGCTTTACCAGACCTCTCTGTGCTTTACAATGCTTCCCTATGCTTTACCAGACCTCTCTGTGCTTTACAATGCTTCCCTATGCTTTACCAGACCTCTCTGTGCTTTACAATGCTTCCCTATGCTTTACCAGACCTCTCTGTGCTTTACAATGCTTCCCTGTGCTTTACCAGACCTCTCTGTGTTTTATTACACTTTGCTGTGCTTTTACTAGGTGGAAACTTGTACAGTGGGACGTTGCACGAGTTTCATGAAAGGCTTTGCAAAGCTCAGATAGCATCAACGAGAGACCACACAGGGTCCTGGAATGGAGAAACTGTCTCGACACCAACGCGTCTCTCTGTGTCGCGCTCTTCCACGTGGTCTCCGATGTTTCAAGAAATGCGACACGCGATCTGACCACAGAGCAGAAGATAATCAGCTTCACACAAACAAACTGAATTCTCTTATACAGTTGAGTCACTTTGTGCCCCCAGGCAGGTCCAGTTACAGGTACATCTCAATAGTGCAGCACCAATAGAAAGAGAAACCCAATTAAACTACACTGAATAAAAGAACACAACAATTAAAGACTAAATGGGCTTTAAAAAAATATTTTTTTGATTTACAAGCAGAACGTACAAACGACATCGCAACACGTTAATAAGCGCCTCATCTTTTATTAAAACCGTCATGAAAAAATAAAGTATTTTCTGCCGGACTCACTTTATCACAATCGTTCTGCGTGACTGTATTTACAAAGAGGAGTCGCTTCTGCTTTGAAATGAAAAAGTCAAACTTACGATTTCAAAGCCCATTTAGTTGTTTCAAAGAAAAAAAAAACGCGTTTCTCAGCGTGTGATTGAGAGACGCGAAAAGCTCGAGTCTAGGCTATTATTCCAGGGGGGGCGGCGCGCAATTGGACGAGCGCCGCCTGGTGGGAACGAGGGTTAATGTCGGCCAGGGTGTCCTGGCTCATCGCGCACCAGCGACCCCCTGTGGTCTGGCCGCGCACCTGCGGGCTTGCCTGTAAGCTGCCCCAGAGCTGCGTTGTCCTCCGACGCTGTAGCTCTGAGGCGGCTGCGCGGTGAGTCCGCAGCGTGGAAGGAAGCGGGCGGCTAACGTCACACGCTTCAGTGGACAGCGTGTGTTCGTCTTAGCCGCTCCCGAGTCAGCGCGGTGAGGTGAGCCTAAAAATAATTGGATATGCCAAATTGTGAGAAAATAATAAAATAATTCACGATTACTTAATTTTTTTAAAAAAACAAACCGATAATCGCATCTCAGGTTTCTGGTGAATTCATCATGAATCGCTCTCGTGGTTTAGGACGTCGCCAGAACCCCTCGATGCAATTACAGCCTTGTAATTCACTGCAGCCCAGCCTGCTATGCCAAACTTACAAAAACAAACAAACAAAAAAACGGTAATTGCTTCTCGTTTAAATGCGTACTTCTGCTACTCAGAATAAAGCTTTAATTGTTACTGTGCTGCAGATCTTACTGTAAAAAAAAACAAAAAACCTCCAGTATAACTCAAAGGGCGTATGTAACATTTTCTAGCTGTAATTCTTAAACCATCTGGTCCTATATAAACAAGAGCCTGGAGTATTCAAATAACAGGAAACAGCAACTCAAACAGTTTAGATAATTCAAAATCCACCCACCAAAGCACACACACACACACCCACCCACAGACACACACACACACACACACACACACACACACAGACACACACACAGACACACACACTGACCCCCCCCACACACACACTCTGACACACACTGACACAGACACACCCACACACACACACACACACCCACAGACACACACACACAGACACATACACACACACACCCACAGACACACACACACACACCCACAGACACACACACACACACACACTGACACACACACAGACACTGACCCCCCCCCACACACACACTGACACACACACACACACTGAGACACACAAACACACACACAGACACACACACACACACACACACACACACACACTGACACACACACAGACACTGACCCCCCCACACACACACACACTGACACACACACACACACACACACACTGAGACACACAAACACACACACAGACAGACACACACAGACACACACACAATAAAAGTCCCATAAATATTACCAAACTAGGAATAAGCAACGTTTCAGTTAGGCCCTTATAAATATTCCTTAAGCTGTTTTAGCTGTTTGGAGCAAGACTGTGCAACGCCTTATTAGGAAAGGAGAAGGGAGATCAAAATTAGCTCCAGTCTGTACCGGAAGCCCGTGTAACGAGGTCCACCCAGAGCTGATAGGATCTTATTTCCTTGACGGTTAAACACATCCAATTTAGTTTCCTCCTCACAAACTCCCCTAATTTGATTATCATTTGTTTTTAAATTAGGTTTCCAGACTTTTTCATTTCCTCCCCCCCAAAAAACGGAAATATATACACACACACACATACCACAAAACCATTTGTTCCATCAGTCACTTCCCCCTTTTTAACAACAGAAATGTTCCAGGGCAAAACCAGAAGGGACCGAGTCATTTCTCCGCACTGCAGCGGCCCCTACTGGCCAAGTGAGCTCAGACGCCTGCAGGGCTGGCTTTTGTCCACCAGGGGGCGGTAGCGTACATCTGCTGTGGAGTTTATAAAGAGGCGATGGGCTTGGGGATCGGAGGACACTCGCTGACCATCGGGTCTCAGAAATTCTCATATAATCCAATAGTAAGTGACATTTCATAACTCGGGCTGTGTGTTTTCGTCCCCCAACACGGTAAAAGAATGCTTATTTCACGGTCTAAAAATAAGCATTTCAAGATATTTTGCGATTAAACATAACATGCATTAAAGCTGAAATAAATAGCGTGGTCTTTTTTCACTGAAGGCATTTTAAAGAAACCGTGCAGCTCTGCGCAGTCGTGTGTTCAATCATTTACCAGGAAGGAAGCAAACTAAACCGGCTGCCAGGTTCCTGAACGCAGCGTGACAGGCAACGCCTCAATCAGGCAAACGTTGGCTTTCAAGAATAGGCATTTTCACAGGAAAATCTACATATTACACAATGGGGCAATGGGTAGATTTCAATCATGAAATCCATGATAACCATGTCCCCGGTTCAAATCCCACCTCAGCCACTGACTCATTGTGTGACCCTGAGCAAGTCACTTCACCTCCTTGTGCTCCGTCTTTCGGGTGAGACGTAGTTGTAAGTGACTCTGCAGCTGATGCATAGTTCACACACCCTTGGATAAAGGCGTCTGCTAAATAAACAAATAATAATAATAATAACCATGAAAAAAAATACTACAGCCTTACCTATAACACCATGAAAAAAATGTTTTTATAACACACTTCCTAAATACCATCTTTAAAACCAGAGCAGGTAATCTTATCAAATTCCACCTTCACGCTGCGATGGAAACAGTTCTCCCGAACGCCTTCAAACCCGGGTGTGAGGTTTTATATAAATCGTAATCATTTTGCATGAGAAGTGAGAAATTACCCAAACTCTCGTCTCTGAAGATTGTGTGATTTTCCTGTAAGCTCCGAATGAACGCAGAATTACTGAACTCTTAAACTCAAGCTGTACGTTCCTGGTTTACATCAGCAGTTTGAGATCTCTGGTCTTGTTGTTTGGAGCTTGCAATGCGTGGGTTTATGGCTCTTTTCCATCAGTGAGAATTGAACAAAACTCATATCATATCAAGCTGCTAATTACTTCTGTTGAAATGCCTGGAATCTTACACGATTCAGAAAGGCTGTGCCTCCTTAAGGACAGCAATTCATGATTGATGCTGAAGTGTAACTCCTTTTTTATGTGGGTTTCTTTTGACCTTGGTGGAGTGAAAACGAAACGCAGATGTTAGCACCATGCATCCTGCCAGGGCAGTAAGACCACATTTGGTCCAGGAAATGACATCAGCCGGCTGTGTGTCCGTGCCGTACAAAGTCGTTTCTTTGGCTCACCTCTGATGCCATGTGGTCTCAGATAAACTACATCGCCAGCTGAGATGTGCCATCCTTGTGCCAGGGCAGCTCAGAACACCACCAGCCGCCTCGCGTGCGATTTACTTTGCCCCTGAACATTTTGATTGAAAAACTACTTGAAGTAGACTGGCTTGTTATTTTTCTTTTAAAAGAAGAAATCGAAGCTTACACTAGGAACAGCAGTGTGGAGTAGTGGTCAGGGCTCTGGACTCTTGACCGGAGGGTCGTGGGTTCAATCCCAGGTGTGGGACACTGCTGCTGTACCCTTGAGCAAGGTACTTTACCTAGATTGCTCCCGTAAAAACCCAACTGTATAAATGGGGAATTGTATGTAAAAATAATGTGATATCTTGTAACAATTGTAAGTCGCCCTGGATAAGGGCGTCTGCTAAGAAATAAATAATAATAATAATAATAATAATAATAACAGCCAAATTAACAGACTCCCGAGAGAGCCAATCACCTTTCTACCAGAGAACTCAGCACTTAAACTTTAACACAGAACAACACCATTGAAAAAGCCTCCGGTTCACAGTCAGAAAGAAGCATTGTTTGCAGGTGAGAATTCATCAGCTGAGCAACTCTGAACCATTGAGGGAGATATTGAAGAGAGAAATGTGCCACATCAATTATACACCACATCTAATTGACCGAGAGTCTGCTTACAAGCCAACTGCTGAATCTAAAAATCACCGTACCTGTGTCTCTGTGGAGGCCAGGTGCTGCCTGCTTGCTCATCACACACAGGTCACATTGAGCTATATTTAGAAGCATCCAGTTCATTTTATAGTGTTTCCATTACATAGGCTGGTGGAAAAAAATTACAAAACAGGAATGGAAATAATGGTAGTTTGATCCGTTCCTGGCTTCACTAGGAGTTTAATAATCAGACACACCTGAGCTTGTTACCTAGACACACTGGGGGCTGATCAAGCTGATAGTAAAACCTGGATTGGGTGACACTGCTGTGCAATAGGAGTCTGATTACCAGCCCTGCAATGTAATTCCAGTCCAGTCTAGTGATATTAAACTGCAGTTACAATGTAATTCCAGTCCAGTCTAGTGATATTAAACTGCAGTTACAATGTAATTCCAGTCCAGTCTAGTGATATTAAACTGCAGTTACAATGTAATTCCAGTCCAGTCTAGTGATATTAAACTGCAGTTACAATGTAATTCCAGTCTAGTCTAGTCAAAAAATAATGTGATATCTTGTAACAATTGTAAGTCACCCTGCATAAGAAATGAATAATGTTTGATGTTTAATGTTTGCACGCGCCACAAGCCCTACACAAACGACAGCTGTCTTCTGTTTTTCCACGTGATCGTTTGCATGTTTAAACCACAGATGGCAATGACTCTAATAGCTTCTGTGCTCAGCATTCTGAGCAGCGATGAATGTTAAAAAAATACTTAAAAATCAGCCGTGCGGGTCTACAGAGGATTCGATACACACTGTCATTTTTACTTTGAGTTCACCATGCTTTTTAATATGCTTTACAATGCTTCCCTATGCTTTACCAGACCTCTCTGTGCTTTACAATGCTTCCCTATGCTTTACCACACCTCTCTGTGCTTTACAATGCTTCCCTGTGCTTTACCAGACCTCTCTGTGCTTTACAATGCTTCCCTATGCTTTACCAGACCTCTCTGTGCTTTACAATGCTTCCCTATGCTTTACCAGACCTCTCTGTGCTTCACAATGCTTCCCTATGCTTTACCAGACCTCTCTGTGCTTTACAATGCTTCCCTATGCTTTACCAGACCTCTCTGTGCTTTACAATGCTTCCCTATGCTTTACCAGACCTCTCTGTGCTTTACAATGCTTCCCTATGCTTTACCACACCTCTCTGTGCTTTACAATGCTTCCCTATGTGCTTCACTTTGCTTTATTAGACTTCGCTGTAAAACTGTTATAAGACAAAATACAAGTTCTGCAAACATCCCCCCAATTCAAGTAAAGGTGAAAAATACTTGAGGTGAGAAAATATGGGCACTTGTTTTGGAAATACAGATGATAGCATAAGCAGGCTAATGTTTGCTACTAGGGAGTGATTTCTATTTGACTTTGTCAGGACATCCTGTCTGTCTAAACCAATAAACAAAATAACTGTACCGGTACTATCCCAGCAAAGTAAACACATCCTGTTAGGATTATCAACCTAGAATTGTCAGGGATACCTGCCATAGAACTGTCAATGTCCCATGACCAGGGCAGAGGAAGCACACATGTAGGAGGCTGTGTGGTCCAGTGGTTAAAAAAACGGGCTTATAACTAGGAGGTCCCTGGTTCAAATCCCAGTTCAGCCACTGACTCATTGTGTAACCCTGAGCAAATCACTTAACCTCCTTGTGCTCCGTCTTTCGGGTGAGACGTAGTTGTAAGTGACTCTGCAGCTGATGCATAGTTCACACACCCTAGTCTCTGTAAGTCGCCTTGGATAAAGGCGTCTGCTAAATAAACTAATAATAATAATAATAATAATAATAATAATAATAATAATAATAATAATAATAATAATGTAAACCAGTGTGTATTTAAAAAAAAAAAAAACATACATTTTCGATTGAAGTTGGGCAGGGATGGGGTTAAATACGAGATCATTGATCCAGTCCCAGCTGCGTGGTATAAGAGGAAGCCAGACCCTTTGTATAAGGGAGGGCAGAGTTCAGTAGCGGGTAACAGAGGGAGTTTGGAGAGATGGGGAAACCTGTAGTGAAGACCACTCCCTAGCAGTGTTTGAATCATTTATTTGTGGTCACCATGCCTGGTTTTCTTGCTCTGTAAAGTCTCATTACTGACCCCATCCTTTCACAATCCCCTTTGCGTGGAGTTTCATAACCAGCGAGGGCGGATAATAAACCCATGATAAACTTTGCTGTTCGGGTTTCCTCTCTCTTATTATTATTATTATTATTATTATTATTATTATTATTATTATTATTATTTCTTCGCATACACCCTTATCCAGGGCGACTTACATTTGTTACAAGATATCACATTATTTTTACATACAATTCCCCATTTATACAGTTGGGTTTTTACTGGAGCAATCTAGGTAAAGTACCTTGCTCAAGGGTACAGCAGCAGTATCCCCCACCTGGGATTGAACCCACGACCCTCCGGTCAAGAGTCCAGAGCCCTGACCACTACTCCACACTGCTGCCCTCTCAAACACAAGGCTGTTAGAGTTACTTCCCCTTTCTGTAGTCAAAGTTCCCCTGGACAGCGTCGGCTTCTGTAATATCGTTTCATTCAATGTGGAAGTAAATTCCAAAGTCTGTCTGTCTGTCTGTCTGTCTGTGTGTGTGTGTGTGTGTGTGTGTGTGTGTGTGTGTGTGTGTGTGTGTGTGTGTGTGTCTGTGTGTGTGTGTGTGTATGTGTGTGTGTGTCTGTGTGTGTGTGTGTGTGTGTGTGTGTATGTGTGTGTGTGTGTGTGTGTGTGTCTGTGTGTGTGTGTGTGTATGTGTGTGTGTGTGTGTGTGTGTGTGTGTGTATGTGTGTGTGTGTTTGTGTAAAATCGTGCAGACAGCGCTATGGAAACGTTATACAATTACGATGAATCGACGTTTCACTCTCTGCCCTTCAAAAAAAAGTTTTCCCACAGCAACGAACCGCTGGTGTAATCCGAGAAGACAACAGTCTTTTGTTGTGTAAACGAAGATCACAAGACTGCCTGCCAAGGGATTTTTTTAAATTTATATTTCTATTCCCATGACCTTAAACTGGTTTGATATTATCTCGTGTGTGTATCTCGAAAAGAAAAATAAAGAAAGAAAGAAAAAACACAAATAACACTCAGCGATGTTCTCTGTAAGCCAGTCCCATTTCTGAATTCAAAATATAAAAAATGAAACCCTGAATATAAATGGTTTTGTTTATTATCTACAGTTGGCCTACAGCAGTAGTGTTGTGTAATGCTGCACAGACTGTTGAAAACTGTGGTTAAACAGGTCATTAGAATTTGAATAATTGGCATGTGTTTAAATGAAGCCAGTGATATGTGTGTGTGTGTATGTGTCTGTGTGTTTGTGCGTGCATGTCAGTGTGTGTGTGTCAGTGTGTGTGTGTGTGTGTGTTTGTGTGTGTGTAGCAACCAGAGCTGTGGTCAGTTCTAGTTCAACAATTCAAGGTCAAAAGGGCAAAATTCTGTTTGACGTTAAATATAAAAAAATATTTAGACAGAACACAAAGCGAGCGTTCCAGCAATAGTTTACTTTTTACTGAAGCATTAACAATAATAATAATAATAATAAAAACTATTGATAGCACCAGACCCTGATATTGATGCGATCCAGCCCTCTGAAATGTCTTTATAATATACAGCGCTAGACCCTGATATTGATGCGATCCAGCCCTCTGAAATGTCTTTATAATACACAGCACTAGACCCTGATATTGATGCGATCCAGCCCTCTGAAATGTCTTTATAATATATAGCACTAGACCCTGATATTGATGCGATCCAGCCCTCTGAAATGTCTTTATAATATATAATAGACTCTGATATTAATTTGATACATTCATCTAATGGGAGAACAAAATACCCTATTACAGTTTATTTGCATATTATTTCCATATTAAAATGAACGGAAGGCTTCCATCAATGGGTAACTTCAACCATAAACCATAAAAAAGAAATGTCAAACAGACATGTTTAACCCTTCATCACCCAGCACCTGACCCGATCAGAAACTCAAAACCAGAAGAAACTGATAAAGAAGTTAGCAGAGAAACGTTTTAATGCCTTTGCCTTCCAGTCATTCAGCAGACGCTTTTATCCAAAGCGACTTCCAGAGACTAGGGGGGTGAACTCTGCATCATCAACAACTGCTGCTGCTGCTGCAGTCACTTCCAATAGGAGCTCGTTTGTTTGACGTCTCATCCTGAAGGACGGAGCACAAGGAGGTTCAGTGACTTGCTCAGGGTCACACACACACAGGGAGTCAGTGGCCGCTGCAGAGTCACTTCCAATAGGAGCTCGTTTGTTTGGCGTCTCATCCTGAAGGACGGAGCACAAGGAGGTTCAGTGACTTGCTCAGGGTCACACACACACAGGGAGTCGGTGGCTGAGCCTGGATTGAACTGGGAATCAAGCCCCTTTCTCTAACATTTCAAACACTCAATTGGAAACTCAAGCCCAACAATTTTAATATGACACTGAATGCTGTCTAATAAATGAAGGTCTGTGTGCTGCGTTATCAGGTTCAGGGTCACAGAATACAACCCTTCATTTGGATTTCAAAACGGTCTTTGTTTGACAAAATGACCCACAATCTGTTTGCAGATGCGATTTCCTGTTTTTTTCTTCTGAAGGCCGCTTCTCAGCTACTGAAAACTTCCCACACGTACAAAAGCAGCACTGTTAGCCACTGAACAAAAACATAGAATCCCCGAGGACGCAGAATGAAAATGTTAAAAAAGATCATGGGTGTGTTAATTATCTTGTCTGTGCTTTTGAGAAGGGGTCTGGTTCATTATCTTCACTGTGCTTTGAGAAGGGGGCTGCTTCATTATCTTCACTGTGCTTTGAGAAGGGGCTGGTTCATTATCTGCACTGTGCTTTGAGAAGGGGCTGGTTCATTATCTTCACTGTGCTTTGAGAAGGGGGCTGGTTCATTATCTTCACTGTGCTTTGAGAAGGGGGCTGGTTCATTATCTTCACTGTGCTTTGAGAAGGGGGCTGGTTCATTATCTTCACTGTGCTTTGAGAAGGGGGCTGGTTCATTATCTTCACTGTGCTTTGAGAAGGGGGCTGGTTCATTATCTTCTCTGTGCTTTGAGAAGGGGGCTGGTTCATTATCTTCTCTGTGCTTTGAGAAGGGGGCTGGTTCATTATCTTCACTGTGCTTTGAGAAGGGGGCTGGTTCATTATCTTCTCTGTGCTTTACTACACTGTGCTGTGTTTTTACCAGAGGGGATACCAAAGCAGTAAACTTTGAGAAGAGGGGCTGTTATGGCTATCAATAGGATCAAACTGCAGCTGTAGTTGCACTGAATTGATTAAAGAGGTTTTGCAAACATCAAAGGATTTGCAAAGCTCGGATACCTATCGCCTGAGTCTGACTCGCAGCTAACCACACAGGGTCTTAAAAATAGAGGAAGTGTCTCAACTCCAGCACAGCGGTGACCACGCGTGTCTCTCTGTCTCACGCTATGACACGCGGTTTTCCGATGCTGCAAGAAATGTGACAAGCCAGCTGACCACAGAGCAGCAGAGAAGCAGCCTCAGTCAACAGACAGACTTCTCTTCCCCTCCTCCCCCTCACCCCCCTGCATTAAATCCTGCTACTTCTCCTCAACAGTCGACCCACACAAAGATCATTCTCTCTGATAGTCTGCTGATATAAGCTTGCACGTACTGAAAAGGCTTTTAGGAGTAGAGTTGGAAAACATTTTCTGTTCCTGACATTCGTGATCTTTCTGAGCAATTGGAGTCACTCAGAAACTGTGTTTATTTAGTTTTTTTTGTTGCTCAGTCTGTGTTGCTTTGACTGTGAGTTCAGGAGCTGCTCTTCAGTTCTAGCTGCGCTGCCATAGTTACTGTATTGTGAATCGGTACAGCCCTGGCTAGGACTACAGCTCCCAGCATGCCTCTGCACCCGCGGCAATGGCGAGGAATGCTGGGAGCTGTAGTTTAACTACAATACAAACTACAGCCTGCGTTACATGCGTCTATGGCAGCGCAGCTAGAACTGACGAGCAGTGAGTCAAAGCAACACAGACTGAGCAAAAACAATGTAATACAGCCCAGCCCAGCGCAGTGCAGCAAAGAACTACAGCTCCCAGTATCCCTCACCATTGCCACGGGTGCAGAGGCATGCTGGGAGCTGTAGTCCTAGCCAGGGCTGTACCGATTCACAATACAATAACTATGGCAGCGCAGCTAGAACTGAAGAGCAGCTCCTGAACTCACAGTCAAAGCAACACAGACTGAGCAAAAACAATGTAATACAGCTCAGCCCAGCGCATTGCAGTTAAAGAACTACAGCTCCCAGCATCCCTCGCCATTGCCGCGGGTGCAGAGGCATGCTGGGAGCTGTAGTCCTAGCCAGGGCTGTACCGATTCACAATACAATATGGCAGTGCAGCTAGAACTGAAAAGCAGCTGCTAACTCTCTGTCAGAGCCACACACCCTGCTGCTGCCCGAGGACAGTCCTCGTTGCTGTGGAGCGAGGATGATGTGTTTGCTTTCGTGCCACGATGCAAATGTTATTGACACAGCCAGCACTGCCCTTCCTGTGATAATGGATACCATCTGTTATGCAGTAAATAATTGATAAAGCCTTTAATAATACACCAGCTCCCGATCGTATTTTATTCTCTGGTTCTCCAATTCATGATCAAGTATTTTTTGTTCTCTTTTTTTTCACACTGTACTTTAAAAAAATATTCCTGGGGTTTTACAGAAGTCTGTATTTCTTCATTTTTTTTCAGCTGAAACGTGTCACAACGCCAGCATGTGGAACTACCGCTTTACATAAAAAATAAAAACCCTAACGTTACATTGGATCAGATACAACTGGAATAAAGCCTGGGGGCTTCTTAAAACGTTTTTTTTTTTTTTAGCTCAGCAAGGTTCACAGCCACACTTTGAGTTGTGAAACTAAAGCCATGAACATAATAAAGTTTCCAAACGAGAGGAGCCCAATCAGCCCATCTTGCTCGTTTGGTTGTTAGTAGCTTATTGATCCCAGAATCTCATCAAGCAGCTTCTTGAAGGATCCCAGGGTGTCAGCTTCAACAACATTACTGGGGAGTTGGTTCCAGACCCTCACGATTCTCTGTGTAAAAAAAGCGCCTCCTATTTTCTGTTCTGAATGCTCCTTTATCTCATCTCTGCTTGTGACCCCTGGGCCTTGAGAGCAACACTGATGTGATTTTCAGTCTTGCTGGCATGAGATTCCCTGTGGACATGACCACTGTTGCGCCAGGCTGCTTCAGTTAATTGCTAATGATTTTATTTTAATTGCTAACGAGATGCCCTGGGTCTGATGTTTGTTTTATTATCGGAAAACTAAACAGGAAAAAAAAACCTCACCCATATCCTGGAGACAGGAATTAAACACAGAGAGAGTGGGGGATGGGGGAGTGGGGGAAACTTTTATAAGGGTTAGTGTACCATAGTTTGTTTTTAATATGCTTTACCAGACCTCTCTGTGCTTTACAATGCTTCCCTATGCTTTACCAGACCTCTCTGTGCTTTACAATGCTTCCCTATGCTTTACCAGACCTCTCTGTGCTTTACAATGCTTCCCTATGCTTTACCACACCTCTCTGTGCTTTACAATGCTTCCCTATGCTTTACCACACCTCTCTGTGCTTTACAATGCTTCCCTATGCTTTACCAGACCTCTCTGTGCTTTACAATGCTTCCGTATGCTTTACCACACCTCACTGAGCTTTACAATGCTTCCCTATGCTTTATTACACTTTGCTGTGCTTTTACTGTGGGACACTTATTTTAGATGGGTAGTTTCTCATTGGGCTTGTCATTTTGTTTATAACTTCTGCTTTTATATAAACAGAAGTGGACATGACGTTTAAACCTGATTTTGCCTGGTACTATAGTGATTGATTACGAGGAACAGCAACCCTTTGAAACACCGGCCTACCACAGACAGATCACCTGAATATAGATATATACAGCGCCTTCCTCTTCAGCCCCCCCCCCCCCCGTGTGAATTCATGTGGGGTTTAAATGACCCAGATTGAATCTATTCTCCGTTGTAACTGATGATGCCAATCTCATTATTATTATTATTATTATTATTATTATTATTTATTTCTTAGCCGACGTTTCTCAGCGGAAGGGAAGCCAATCAGACAAACAGCCAATCAACAAGCTGTATCGGTGTGATTGATGGAACCTCGCGGGGAAGTAGCTCCCGCCCCTCCCCTGCATTTCACACTTCTTTTATGAATACAGTCTATTAGTTAGTGTTTTATAGAGATTCAAAACCCATGATGGGTTTAAAGTACGACTTGATTATTATGAAGCCAGGTGGCTAGCATGTTTAATCGCTCATCTGCTGCCGGGTTACAATACAACGGAAGCCAGGTGTTTGTCTGGCAACAACAAAAACGGTACTTCTATCAACAGACCCGTTTCACAAAGGCTGAGCAACTGCCATCTGCTCTGAATGCATATATATCTTCTACAAAAACACACACAGACCACACACAGGCAGCCAGACACACACAAACCTCAATCCTTCATACTGTCAGTAGCATAGTTTCTCATCAACTCTTTCCTCCCTGAATAGAATGACTATATACGGGCATGAATATGACCGCTTTGTGTTTTAGCGCTGGTAGTCTGACAATCTTAAAATGAGAAATGAAAACTCCATGTACCCACAGAAAGGGATTACGCGGCCGTTTCCAATCATGTCATCTATTATGTATATTTATATTTCGATAATATAAATATAAGTTTATAGAAAATAATGTTAATTAGAGTGAATACAGATTTAAAGAATGACGTCACGATATATAGAACACCATGACATCATGTAAGAATGAATCATGGATTTGAATGGATTTGTCGTGCCGTCAAACACCTAGAAATACCTCATGGATGGTAAAGCATATTGAGAAAGATATGTACAACATATCGAAACGCTGGGCAGCTGGCTCTTTGAGCAGAATATATATATAAATTTATTTCTTAGCAGACGCCCTTATCCAGGGCGACTTACAATTGTTACAAGATATCACATTATTTTTACATACAATTACCCATTTATACAGTTGGGTTTTTACTGGAGCAATCTAGGTAAAGTACCTTGCTCAAGGGTACAGCAGCAGTGTCCCCCATCGGGGATTGAACCCACAACCCTCCGGTCAAGAGGCCAGAGCCCTAACCACTACTCCACACTGCTGCCCATGTGTTTTTTCTTGTATGTGACGTTTTAAAAGTGTATCATGAAAATTGGCACGTAGGGAGACACGGCTACCATTTGTTTTGTGCCTGGACTTTGCCCCGCGGCTATCCCGTACTAGAGATCGTGTCATCGGTGCGGAGGCACAGGAATTCGAGCGGTCTGGCGCGTCGGGGTTAAGAGACGCTCTGAACCCGTTTATCAGATGCTTGTGACAAACACATCAGCGCTTCCTTCCTGTTGACCGACTGCAGTGTATTTTAGCAAGATGCACCCCGAGGGAAAAAACTGTGTCAAGTCATTGTTCGCTGTTTCAGTAACGATTAAGGGAGATTTGAATAAATGTGTTATCCACACATCACAAGATCAGTTATCTCGAGAACAGATGTTGTTATTTGGGATGTATTTTCATATTGTGATCATTAGTCCTGGGGGAATTACGAATGACAGTTGAAAGGAATGGACTGAACTTCCCCAAGAAAAAAAAAAAAACCCTCCAACCACCAATATAACAATGATCTCACATGAAAGTATTATATATATATATATATATATATATATATATATATATATATATATATATATATATATATATAACCACTGCATGCCCGTCCATCTCAAACCAGAAGACTTCACAATTACACAATCGCTCTGAGACCACTATTCTGTAATAATAATAATAATAATAATAATAAGAATAATAAGAATAATGTGATGCAGCCTCATTTGATTGGATCTCTTTGGTTGCATTACCTCAGCTTGCTGCTTGGAAGCACAGCTCGAGCTCGAGGTTTCAATAAAGAACCCGAGTCGAAAATAAATCCGATAAAAACAGAGTGGTTTACAATGCTATTTCGCAAGCTCTTGAGAGAGAATCGTTTTAAATGGAAAACGCCTAGTTTATATATATATATATATGAGAATATGAGAGAGAGAGAGAGAGAGAGAGAGAAGGGAAAGAAAGAGGAGAGAGGAGAGAGAGAGGAGAGAAATTCGGTTCTGCAATTCAAAACAGCCATGCTCCCCATGGCTGTTGTTAGCAGGGAATTCGATTCCAGCCGCAGACTCTTTAGATTCTCAGTTTCTGCTCAGAGCATTTCTAGTCTTGAACAGGAGGAGAGTCTCGCCTTGGCTTTGAAAACGACACAAGGTTTCATGTCACTGCAACGACAGCAACCATTAATAGTGTATTACAATACCAGTATCGCATTGCCCTGGTCACGGTCCTGAGGCGGCCTCGACTCCACAAGGTGTCGGAAGGCATCTCTGGTGACCGGTCTCCTCGTCAGTATTCGGTGCAGAGCAGCAGGGCGGTGTGACTCGGCTTCTGAAAACGTGCTCGCTGGTTTCCTATCGGTTACGGCATCTTCCGACGCGTGGTTTTAAATTTGAGACCTTGTTTACATGACGCAATATCAACTGATCATAACGGAACGATGCCCAACAAAGCCCACTTAGCTTAGGTCAACACCCCTCCCCCCCAGCTGAAATAATTTACAGTTAACAGAAGATGGACAGAATTGTAGTTTCATAACGAACGCAACTCTAACAACTTTGAGATTGTCAACTTTTTTTTTTTTATCAAGTTCCTTTTTTTTATCAAGTTCCTTTTTATAATGTATTTTCATATCTGTCTATCTATCTACAGTATTTCCCAGCTGTCTATACATACGAGAATTATAGATATACAAGAACATAAGAAAGTTTCCAAACGAGAGGAGGCCCCATTCGGCCCATCTTTCTCGTTTGGTTGTTAGTAGCTTATTGATCCCAGAATCTCATCAAGCAGCTTCTTGAAGGATCCCAGGGTGTCAGCTTCAACAACATTACTGGGGAGTTGGTTCCAGACCCTCACAATTCTCTGTGTGTGTGTGTATATATATATATATGGTCAGTTTGAGAAATAAACTCCTTTACCCTCGAAACTCGCAATACACGTGCTGTTTATCACTGTGGTTTAATTGTTGAATGCCCGTGCCTGGTTTCTATCAGCTCATTATCGATAGCTGCTGTTTATGAATGACTCCTGGTCAAACTCCTGACGCTATAGACAACAACCGAACCGATTCTAAATCTTAAAGCGTCGTGCTTTCAAACTTCTGCGCCTGTAAACCGGGGAGTTTTGAGGTGTTAATTTTCCCCCTCTTTGTCGTGCTTGCTATATTTGATCTGCTTTTGTTTCACCCTGTCTCCTGAAACGCGCGTCTGTTTTGTTTTTCTCCGCCTTCACTACCTTTGAAATCCCACCTGTCCATTGATTGACATCCTGAAATGACGTAAAAACTGTAATTTGCATTAAACAAATGGGTTTCATTTAAATACTTAATAGTTATTCTGCCACTTTTTATATAAATTGCACCCGTTGCAAAACAGCAGAAATGTTTGTCATTTTTTGATGGAAACAACGTTCGGGATAAGAACATAAGAAAGTTTCCAAACGAGAGGAGGCCATTCAGCCCATCTTGCTCGTTTGGTTGTTAGTAGCTTATTGATCCCAGAATCTCATCAAGCAGCTTCTTGAAGGATCCCAGGGTGTCAGCTTCAACAACATTACTGGGGAGTTGGTTCCAGACCCTCACAATTCTCTGTGTAAAAAAGTGCCTCCTATTTTCTGTTCTGAATGCCCCTTTATCTAATCTCCATTGGTGACCCCTGGTCCTTGTTTCTTTTTTCAGGTCCCCTGGGTCGACATTGTCTATACCTTTTAGGATTTTGAATGCTTGAATCAGATCACTGCGTAGTTTTCTTTGTTCAAGACTATTACACAGTATTGTAATAGTTTCCATTTATAGACACAGTCTTGTTTTGTTGTAATAAAATCCCTATTAAAAGGACAATGAAAGGGAGTTTGTCTAATATTATTTTCAGTATATTCATTTTGTAAAATAATAATTAAATCATCCAGCTTGTATTAGCTTTTGTATTATTGTCAGCATCCGCTACAGAAGAGATATTCTGCAATACGATTTAAAGCGCGTATTTTCTGTATCTTGAGTACTTTTAAAGATGTGTTTTCCTTCTTAGAAAAACTAAATAAATATATTTTAAAACGAAGAAGCCAAGAACAGGTTTATATATATATATATATATATATATATATATATATATATATATATATATATATATATATATAGGTACCGCTACGGAGTATTATATTTTGTATAAAGGATATTAAAGCAGACTTGAATATTTTGACATGATATTTGGTATAAAGGATGATAACACCATTTCATTTTTTTTTAATTTTTATTGTCATTTCTACGCTTAGCAGTCTCCGATAAATGAAGACAAACAGAACAGCTGTGACCTGAGCCGCCCCCCTTAAAAACAACATTATTGCACAACTTAATACAGGACCGTTATGTCCTTATCCTATCCTACAGGATAAACGACTTACCATAAACCGCCATGAAACAGAGAAAGCGGATTCCTCTCCAGCTGTACTCCATGGTTTTAAATGTGCCCTTCTTTGCATTGACAGAGTAGAAAGATTGATCCTCACTCCGTGTACTCAGAGCGCTCGCTTCCCCACTGATGCGGGTCCTAGAAAGACACACCCCTTCACGCTTTGTTTTCCGTTTCGCTCTGGGCAATTTGTTTTTTTAGGGGTTTTTTTGGGTGGTGGGGGGGAAAGCGACACTTTTGAGACACACCTACATACATAATTGTACGAGTCGGTTTATTATATTAGTGATAAACACATTTAACATTAAAAATAACTTGTTTGAATGACGTTTTGTCAGAAGAACCAACGGAAAAATACAAAAGTAACTCGTCTTGATGCGAGAGGACTGTGCATTTGTGTAACTTGGCCGTAGAGCTTCAAACAAGCGAGAGAGTGTTCAAGTGAAGCGTGTAGCTCATCTGTTTACAATGGACCACTTTTCAGACACAGAAAGGTATGGTGAAGCTTACAGAAGCATTGTAAAGCACAGAGAGGTGTGGTAAAGCATAGGGAAGCATTGTAAAGCACAGAGAGGTGTGGTAAAGCATAGGGAAGCATTGTAAAGCACAGAGAGGTCTGGTAAAGCATAGGGAAGCATTGTAAAGCACAGAGAGGTGTGGTAAAGCATAGGGAAGCATTGTAAAGCACGGAGAGGTCTGGTAAAGCATAGGGAAGCATTGTAAAGCACGGAGAGGTCTGGTAAAGTATATTAAACAACAAACCAGGGTAAACGACTAAAAATAACCCATTCGGATGTCGCCCGGTTCAGCAGGCAGCGGATCCAAAGCGCTGGCGAGGTGGTTGGTTCCTCCCCTGTTTGGACCCAGCGTTCTCGAAAGCGGTGTTGTATATCCGGGTCCGGGCTCGGATAGAACTCCATACTCCTTTGAACTTATCAGTACGAGACAGCGCCCAGTAATCTATACTTCCACTACAAAACAGCTGAACACACAAAAAAATCAAAATATCATTTCTGAACAGCTACACGTGTGCTTGTCGGTCTCCCATGCTTCAAGGGGCGTGTCCTCTGTGTAGCACGTCATTGTAGACCTGTGCAGGTGCGGGCAGGTAACCTGCAGGTTTTATTTTAATGTTTGTTTGTTTTTTCTTTTAGAATCCGGAGTCAGAAACCGTCACAAATCTATTTTGTATTTGTGCTACAATGAGCGCACATCGAAAAGAGCCGCGTAACTTTATTACAACTGAAACCGCGCTTAAGTTAAAGTGAAAGACGTTCAGACGGTACGTCACGCAGAAGATAACACAGGGAGACGGAGTTTATTTCTGAATCGATTCATTTCAAATGACAAAGTATTATCTTTATAAATCACAATCCTCTAAATAAAATATCCCCACATTTCATACGAATAATGTTCACATGATCTGCAATCTCTAGTCTTTACAAAAATACAAAATCTAAACAAAACAGTTATTTATTATGAAGTTAGGTTTTCTTTAGACTCACCTATAGATCTCTTGATCGCCCCCTCCTGGTCTGCCCTGGACTCTCCTGACCTCAGCACCTCGTCTCTGGATCCTCAGCTGATGCGCTATCCTTGCACTATTGCACTGCTAATCTGTCACTGTAGATCTAACTCGCTGTGATCCTAACTTGTTGCCTCCTGGTTCATATTGTATTCTAGCAGTGTTATTATTATCAGCACTGTCTGTAAACCGCACAAATACATAATAATGACAATCTGAATACTTTTTGCTCTGTTGTGAGTGGATCACATAATGTTATACATTAGGCAACACTGACCTCTTGTGGTAGAGAGTGGTAATGAACAGTCAGACAGCAATCAAAGCGATATCAATTTATTTTTTTCTTTTTTGGCGGTGGGTGTGGGGGCGGGTTGTTGTTTTCACAATACCTTGGTTAAGAGAAAGGGTTCTCACTCCTGCATTTACACATTCCTTCCACTTTGCATACGTTTTGTTTTTAAATGCCAGTGTCACATTTATATATTATTATTATTTCCTAGCAGACGCCCTTATCCAAGGCGACTTACAATTGTTACAAAATACCACAGTACAAAATATCACATTATAAAATATTATTATTATTTATTTCTCAGCAGACACCCTTATCCAGGGCGACTTACAATTGTTACAAGATATCATATTATTTTTACATACAATTCCCCATTTATACAGTTGGGTTTTTACTGGAGCAATCTAGGTAAAGTACCTTGCCCAAGGGTACAGCAGCAGTGTCCCCCCACCTGGGATTGAACCCACGACCCTCCGGTCAAGAGCCCAGAGCCCTAACCGCTACTCCACACTGCTGCCCTAAAATATCACATGACAAGTTATCACATAAAACCTCATATTACAGAATATCCTAATACAGATGAGAGCAGTAATGAAAGTATAATGACATTCAAATAAGATCAAACTAAAGCACACAGTAAATAATTACATGTAAGAGCGGGTTCGTCTGAGAGCAGTTAAACTTATATTGAAAAGGTTTGCTTATATGAGTAAAGTCCAGTAAGAGCACGCAGTGAGTACGATGAATGGATGAGAACGATTTCAACCAAGAACAATTACAAAAAACATGAGCACAGTTACCTATAAGAGTAAAATCAAGAACCAGATTCATGAAGTAGATATAATTAAGAGCAGCAGTAGAATACAGCGAGGTATGGAGCAGTTCAGTGCAAGTACAAGCTGATGCCAGATGATCACATCTCGTAATAAGCGACATGCCGCTTGCTTGATTCGAGTTTCTTGTGTACTTAATAAACCTGGACCTTCCCCTGGATGAGAGAGGAGTCTGTGCAGAGTTTGGCTGCGCTGGCTCCTGCAGGGTCCGAATGCAGAAAGAAACAGAGACACAGACAAACTATCTTCTTTACATATTAAGATTCGGCAGACTCCTGCTTTGTCCCAGGCGACTCACACAGGAGTCCCAGGGCAGCACAGACAGGGTTACAACGCAGGCTTCATATTTAAACACGGTGCGGTTTACAGCCAGGGCGACAGTACGACTCAAATACAAGGTTCAGGTGAGACCCTAGCTCTCAGCCTGCACTTCCTCATACACAGTGGTAAGTTTATCGTCTGTCTGCTGGCTGAGTTGAGGACGATTTACATCAACCCTGTCGGGAGGAAACAAGTTAACAGCTTGTTAAACACAAATCAATGTGCAGGGCTTGGGGCAGGTGCATTCAAACTGACTAATGCAAAACTCCTCCGCAGCACCTCCCAGGAGTTAAAACCATCGCGATTCATGAAAGCAATTAAAACTGAGCTCAGTGGAGACACGGCTTTCATATATATATATAAGAGCCTGTGCTATAACAATGCTGTATAACGTTCACCTGCATTCACTGCTAGCATTGATCTTCTTCCAGACACTCACACAGACTGCGATCACGACTCCACTCAGCACTATGAACACCAGCACCCTCACAATGAGCTCAGTGGAGAGACAGCTTTCATATATAAGATCTTGTGCTATAACAATGCTGTATAACGTTCACCTGCATTCACTGCTAGCATTGATCTTCTTCCAGACACTCACACAGACTGCGATCACGACTCCACTCAGCACTATGAACACCAGCACCCTCACAATGAGCTCAGTGGAGAGACAGCTTTCATATATAAGATCTTGTGCTATAACAATGCTGTATAACGTTCACCTGCATTCACTGCTGGCATTGATCTTCTTCCAGACACTCACACAGACTGCGATCACGACTCCACTCAGCACTATGAACACCAGCACCCTCACAATGAGCTCAGTGGAGAGACAGCTTTCATATATAAGATCTTGTGCTATAACAATGCTGTATAACGTTCACCTGCATTCACTGCTAGCATTGATCTTCTTCCAGACACTCACACAGACTGCGATCACGACTCCACTCAGCACTATGAACACCAGCACCCTCACAATGAGCTCAGTGGAGGGTCTTATTGTGGTGGTTTCACCCTCTGTCCTCATGAAAAAGGGAACAAAATAACAAATATTCAGTGATAATGTTGCTAGGGCAAAAAGAGATATGAGATTAAGAGTCAGGATTCTTACCTCTGTTGCTGTTTCTTTTACCGCAGTAATCCGAAGGCGTCACAGTGATGCTCTTGTTGCTGGCAGGGTTGCTGGCCACACAGGTGAAGACAACGGAAACTGATTCTGTTTCTTGCCAGGGATCCAGTTCTGTTGTGTGGAGTGGCTTCCCATCTCTCATCCAGGACACGTTCACTTCACTGGCGTTTCCCACAAAGCACAGCAGAATGCAGCTCCTGTTAGCTGAATGGATCTGCATAACCTGAGGCTCTGGAACAGGGTCTGTGGAAGGAAAGTAATGACAGGTCAGATTCTTTCAATGAAATGTTTTTTTTTTAATAATTTTTACAAACACGCTGTATCAAAGAGGCAAAGACCCCAGCGACTTCTTTACAGAGGAAGTCTTTCAGATCAGCATGTTTGAAAATAAGAAATTCCACAGTGTTATTTTGTGTATCTGAAACTGTCCTGATGAAGGCACGTAGTTACAAAGATGCTTATCCTAAAAGAAAGAAAAAAACAAAAGAACAAAAGCATGAGAAAGAAAGAATGAAAACTTACTGTAAACAGACAGGTCAAATCTCGTGTTAAACAGTAAAGGCGCTCCACGTGAGTGCAGGATGCGCTCTATAGCCTGCAAGTCGCGAGTACGAATCCAGGCTATTCCTTTGCCGATCGAGGACGGGAGCTTCCAGGGGGCGGCGCACAATTGGCCGAGCATCGCCCGGGGGGAGGGAGGGTTAGGTCGGTCAGGGTGTCCTCGGCTCACTGCGCACCAGCGACCCCTGTAGTCTGGCCGGGCGCCTGCGGGCTTGCCTGTAAGCTGCCCGAGAGCTGCGTTGTCCTCCGACGCTGTAGCTCGTGGGTGGCTGCATGTTGAGTCCGCAGTGTGAAAAAAAGCGGTCGGCTTGACGGCACACGCTTCGGTGGACAGCGTGTGTTCATTTTCGCCCTCCCGAGTCAGCGCAGGGGTGGTAGCGGTGAGCCGACCGTAATATAATAAAATAATTGGCCATTCCAAATTGGGAGAAAATAATAAAAAATAATTGGCAACGACTAAATTAAAAAAATAAAAAAATCTCGTGTTAAATATGTCCCTCATTGTCTCCACTTGGTATATATACAGTGCCTTGCAAAAGTATTCAGACCCCTGACCAATTCTCTCATATTACTGAATTACAAATGGTACATTGAAATTTCATTCTGTTTGATATTTTATTTTAAAACACTGAAACTCAAAATCAATTATTGTAAGGTTTTATGTTGGGAAATATTTAAGAAAAAAACTGAAATATCTTACTTGCATAAGTATTCAACCCCTGTGCTGTGGAAGCTCCCAGTTTACACCGATGAAAGAAATTGCCCTAACGAGGACACAATTACCTTACCATTGGCCTCCACCTGTGAACCATTAAAGTTGCTGTCACATTTTTCTGAATAGTAAGTAGTATAAATGCATAGATTAGGAAAAGGGTACAAAATAATATCCGAGTGTTTGGATATCCCAGTGAGCACAGTTGGATCAATAATCAGGAAGTGGAAGCTGCATCACACCACCCAGGCACTGCCAAGAAAAGGCCGTCCCTCAAAACTCAGCGCTCAAACAAGAAGGAGACTTGTGAGAGAAGCCACAGAGAGGCCAACAATCACTTTGAAGGAGCTACAGAGTTCAGTGGCTGGGAGTGGAGTAATGGTGCACCAGTCAACCAGTAATGATGTTGAAGCTGACACCCTGGGATCCTTCAAGAAGCTGCTTGATGAGATTCTGGGATCAATAAGCTACTAACAACCAAACAAGCAAGATGGGCTGAATGGCCTCCTCTCGTTTGGAAACTTTCTTATGTTCTTATGTTCTCAAAAAGTACCATCTGAAAGCACGTCTGGAGTTTGCCAGAAAGCATGAGAGTGACCCAGCTGCGATGTGGGAAAAGGTTTTGTGGTCAGATGAGACCAAGATAGAGCTTTTTGGCCAAAACTCAAAGCGCTATCTGTGGCGCAAACCTAACACTGACCATGCCTGAAGACACACCATCCCTACAGTGAAGTATGGTGGTGGCAGCATCATGCTGTGGGGATGCTTCTCATCAGCAGGGACTGGGCATCTTGTTAAAATTGAAGGAAGAATGGATGGAGCAAAATACAGGGAAATACTGCAAGAGAACCTGCTACAATCCGCTAAAAAACTGAAGCTTGGGAGGAAATTCACCTTTCAGCAGGACAATGATCCCAAGCACAAGGCCAAAGCAACATTGGAGTGGCTCAAGAACAAAAAGGTGAATGTCCTACAGTGGCCCAGTCAAAGTCCTGATCTCAATCCCATTGAGAATCTGTGGCACTATTTGAAAATTGCGGTCCACAAGCGTCGTCCAACCAACCTGAACAACCTGGAGCAAATCTGCCAAGAAGAATGGGCCAAAATCACTCCCTGTGTGCAAAGCTGGTACATACTTACCCCAAAAGACTTAAAGCTGTTATTGCAGCGAAAGGTGGCTCTACCAAATATTAATGTGTGGGGGTTGAATACTTCTGCAAGCAAGATATTTCAGTTTTTTATTTTTCTTAAAAATATTTCCCAACATAAAACCAATGTCACCTTACAATAATTGATTTTGAGTTAAGGTGTTTTAAAATAAAATATCAAACAGAACGAAATTTCAATGTACCATTTGTAATTCAGTAATATGAGAGAATTTGTCAGGGGTCTGAATACTTTTGCAAGGCACTGTATCTATATATATATCTATATCTATATCTATATCTATATCTATATATATATATATATCATAGACTCCAAATGCGGAGGTGGGGCTGTTCCACCTGTATTCCGGTCAAAGCCCCCTCTCTGATTTTCCGAGGCAGCAATTCTGTAAAGTGTGAGCAGTTTAACTTATATATAAGAACATAAGAAAGTTTCCAAACGAGAGGAGGCCTCATTCAGCCCATCTTGCTCGTTTGGTTGTTAGTAGCTTATTTATCCCAGAATCACATCAAGCAGCTTCTTGAAGGATCTCAGGGTGTCAGCTTCAACAACATTACTGGGGAGTTGGTTCCAGACCCTCACAAGTCTCTGTGTAAAAAAGTGCCTCCTATCTTCTGTTCTGAATGCCCCTTTATCTAATCTCCATTTGTGACCCCTCGTCCTTGTTTCTTTTTTCAGGTCAAAAAAGTCCCCTGTCAATAATGCTTGAATCAGATCACCGCGTAGTCTTCTTTGTTCAAGACTGAACAGATTCAATTCTTTGAGCCTGTCTGCATACGACATGCCTTTTAAACCCGGGATAATTCTGGTCGCTCTTCTTTGCACTCTTTCTAGAGCAGCAATATCCTTTTTGTAACGAGGTGACCAGAACTGAACACAATATTCTAGATGATTTGATGATTTAATGCATTGTAAAGTTTTAACATTACTTCCCTTGATATAAATTCAACACTTTTCACAATATAGCCGAGCATGTTGGCCTTTTTTATAGCTTCCCCACATTGTCTAGATGAAGACATTTCTGTACAGCTATGTGCTTATTAAAATGACCCTGTCAGTCATACTTACTGTAAACGGACAAGTAAAATCTGTTTTTATCAGCTATGTGCTTATTAAAATGACCCTGTCAGTCATACTTACTGTAAACGGACAAGTAAAATCTGTTTTTATAAGAACCAGGCGCCACGTCCACTTGGTAAAACCCAGCATCTTCGGCCTCTAAGTTATTAATCTGCAGAGAGCCGCTATCGTCCAGCTGCAGACGGTTTTGAAATCTGTCCTGGTACACAGCCTCGATCTTCCCACCCTGAATTCTTACAAATGACCACTCTGCGTTCTCAGAACCGTGTTTCCAGACTATATCTGACTCTGGCTGCAGGTTCAGGACTCCTACAGGGAATGTGAACCGCTCCCCCTCGACCCCTTTCACCTTCTGGACTCCAGACTGTGTCGGGAAAGTTTCGAGGCCTGTAGAAGAGAGGAGAGAGAGAGAGAGAGAGAGAGAGAGAGAGAGAGAGAGAGAGAGAGAGAGATTGATAGCCTGTCACTGACATCCATCCCCCATCATCGCCACAGCTGTCCAGATATATGCACAAATGTGACAGACAGGCGGATGTACAGACCACTCGCTAATTTATCTGCTTATAAACCCACATCCTCAACAAAAAATAAAACACACATATGGGCTGCCATGTAGGGCATACATTTCAAACGGATTTGAATTGAAATCCGCATGATAGAAAGGCTGACCACCGTGATGTACATCAGCAGTATGTAAAGAAGAGGCAGCTACAGAATACAAACGAGCAATGAAATGTTCAATCGCAATTTCATAAACGGTAATCCATCAATATGCAAGAGATACAGACGTACAGCCGGGCGATCCCCCGAATAACAACAGCACCACGACCCATCAGATAAGTGCTTCTCTAGATGTGTGCACAGGTGACGGGCAGTGTTGTGCGATGCTTTAAAAGCTAAAACCACGAACGCAGACGAGCGCGGCTCTTTTGACGCTTGCTTGCTTGCTTGCATTGCGCAGGGTCGCCGCGTTTCGCGACCAGCCCCCGTTACACAAAATAACCTTATTCTGCATGAAAAGTCATTAATGATTTAACTATCCTGAGTGAAGATTTTGGCCGTTTGTGTTACCCTTATAAACGTGTACCCTGGTCTATGCATTTGTCATACACTATGAAGGTATCATATTTTACTGATTGGTATTAAAATATGGTGGTTTTTAAATGTGCTTTTCCGCTCTGGCCTTTACAATGGTGACCGAGCCTTTACAAAGCTTCATTACACTTTGTTATAACTTTTAGATAGAACTATTTATTATTATTATTATTATTATTATTATTATTGTTGTTACATTTAGATTTTCAACATGATATAATTTAAATTTGAACTGCAACACTGCAGTTTATCTCGGAGAATAATAAAATCTCGTAACATTAGCCAACCGCTGACATCGCCAATATCTTCAATAGAGGCAATAAATAAATAAATAAATAAATAAATAAATAATGTAATCGTTTTTTAATCCTGCAAATGGGTAAGTTGTTCCTGGTTTAGACCATTGATAGTGGCAATATTCAAAACCGACCTTCAGATGTTGATAGCTTTGTACCCTTTACACTAAACTCGTTTAGTTACCAAAATATATTTTTTTAATTTATTTAAATATACAGGATATTTGAGCCCAGTTCTTGTGTTGTTCCTTTTGAAAAACACGCAGACACTGTAACAGACGGCTTTTTACAGTAGTGACTGTACATTTAGAGGAAACATTTGATAATTTGCTAAAGCACAGAGAGGTGTGGTAAAGCATAGGGAAGCATTGTAAAGCACAGAGAGGTCTGGTAAAGCATAGGGAAGCATTGTAAAGCACAGAGAGGTCTGGTAAAGCATAGGGAAGCATTGTAAAGCACAGAGAGGTGTGGTAAAGCATAGGGAAGCATTGTAAAGCACAGAGAGGTCTGGTAAAGCATAGGGAAGCATTGTAAAGCACAGAGAGGTCTGGTAAAGCATAGGGAAGCATTGTAAAGCACAGAGAGGTCTGGTAAAGCATAGGGAAGCATTGTAAAGCACAGAGAGGTCTGGTAAAGCATAGGGAAGCATTGTAAAGCACAGAGAGGTCTGGTAAAGCATAGGGAAGCATTGTAAAGCACAGAGAGGTCTGGTAAAGCATAGGGAAGCATTGTAAAGCACAGAGGGGTCTGGTAAAGCATAGGGAAGCATTGTAAAGCACAGAGAGGTCTGGTAAAGCATAGGGAAGCATTGTAAAGCACAGAGAGGTCTGATAAAGCACAGGGAAGCATTGTAAAGCACAGAGAGGTCTGATAAAGCATAGGGAAGCATTGTAAAGCACAGAGAGGTCTGGTAAAGCATATTAAAAAACAGGGTAAACTTACCCTTATAAAAGTTTCCTATAGTAAAAGCAAAGCAAAGTGTAATAAAACACATTAAAAGCATGGTAAAGTACTCAAAGGTATTCCGAAGCACATTTTAAAAATTGCAAACCAGGGAAAACTATGATAAATGCATAGCATGGTGGGAGTGGACCGGAAAACTGCTGTGCAAATTAATTTATTGTGGAAACCGTGCCATACTTTTGAGAAAACTTGACAGGTCTGTGCAGAAGTCTCCGCTGCTCATTAACGTTCAGTTAAAATCAGTCCATTAATTCATTCAAATCAATAAGAGATATTAATCTTTGAGCTTACCGCAGAGGCCGATGTGGAAGAAAAACGCTATAGCCCAGCGAGACAGCATCTTAGCGAATGAATAAAGTTGTGATACAACAAAGGGTCCAGGTAAACTGCGTGCAGACGATACAGTTTTGCGGCTTCCGTTCAGCTGACCTAGTTAAGGCTGGACATGGCCGTATCCTGCTCTGTAAAGTCTACCTACAAGCTGCCCTGAGCTTAAGTAACGGCATTAGCAAACATAAAGTTCTGTTTGAATGGATTGGAGATGGAGAACAGCTATTCCGCGTACCATCAAATAAAAATAGCTTCTTAAATTGCATGTGTTAGTTTGCCTGTAGTGTTTCAATATTTAAAATATCGGGGCTAAAGACATGTAAATATTTTTTTTTGTATTGGATTTAAGTTCCAAAAATGGAAACGGGTTCGTAGTAAAGGTGAAGATTAAAAGGGGGGGAAAAAGCCCAAACCTTTTAATATCACTTTATAGGACCTGAGCAAAAAACCGGTGATGTAAGCGGGTTTCAATCAATCAATCAATTAATTAATCAACCAATCTTTATTTTATATAGCGCCTTTCATAGTGGACCACCGTCACAAAGCGCTTTACAAGATGCAGTAACAACAAGAAAATCCATAATACTTTAAATACAGAGAAATGCTTCATGCATGCTATACAGAAGAAAAAGAAATCCGACTGTATTTGACTGTATCAGTATATTATATATATATATATATATATTTGTTCATATAGAAAAAACAAACATATTTGTTCACATCCAAAACAGAATGTTTGTGTAGCATTAAGAGTGCGTTCACGGCGATCATTCTGCAGAGAATGAAAGGGGCTTGCCAAAAAACGGGGTGTGGCAAATCCAGGTGACGTTTATATGCCGCTGAGAGCCGTATTGTACAGCCATGTTTTGTAGCGCTCACCTCATCCAACACGTTTAACTTTATAACGTGTGTTTCGGCTTTTTTTTCAGGCAGTACTGATTACTCCGGGAACCGTAGGAGAAAAGGCGGAAAATCATAAGAAGGAAACTACTGTTTTTTTGGGAGTAAGTAAGCAAGTGTAGCCTCAGGTGGTTTCCACGCGCGGCGTTGCAGTGCATAGCAGAGGAAAAGAAGCTTCGAGAACATTTAGTGAATTCGGAGTAGTTTGGGAGTAAATGTACCATATACGAAATTAATATATTATACAAGAAATACATGTTTAAGATTTTTTCATATTTATTTAATTATCAAGCGAATGCCACATCACCACGCGCCAAATAAATAAATAAATAAATAAATAAAAACATGGAAAAGAGAAAGCAAGAAAGAAAAACATTCTGAAGTTAACATGTCATTATCAACTGAAATAGTGTATTCATTTGTGTGTGTAAATATACTGTGTGTGTATACATATATATAAATACGTGTGTGTGTATATATATATATATATATATATATATATAAAAATATGTGTGTGTGTGTGTGTATATACATACACATACTGTGTATATGTGTGTGTGTGTGTGTATATATATATATATATATATATATATATATATATATATATATATGTAAATAATGGGTCATTGTGATTAATTCTGCATTGATTTGTATATCTGAGTGTGTTGAAAGCGGGTGTATAAAATAAATGGCTAATGTGGATCTCACCATGGGTGTTCTGTTACAGAAATGGTGCTGCTGAGAACACTTAGTCTTGTAATTGGGGGGCTGTGTTACTGTCTACAAGCTTGTGCAGGTAAGTGAAACAATAGCCACTCTGTATTTTTAAAATGAACTTCAAAAGATATTTAAATGACAGATTTCACATTACCAGCTTACTATGCGTTGTACACCTCGGAGCGCTGTACATACTGAATACAAAACTACACTAAAACAAATTAATGAAACTGAGGTACAGGGCTAAGCAGTTGAACAGAAGCTGTGTATATACCATTTGGGACGTAGTTCCAGAGTTTAGGTGCTTCCCCGATAAATCGCAGTGTATCAAGTTCACTCTCCCTCCTGCAGCAATTGTTGTCGGAGGAGGGAGCGTTATCTGGATGCAACGCGATACTCAGAAGAGAAATTCTCTTTCTCCGGACGAATGCTTCCGAGTGAATGCTGAGAAATGTACTGACCAGTTGATTTTATAGCTTAACAATTTTCAAAAGTCGGCTGTATGATTAAAAATATAACATTGTGATACAAACAGCAGGGGTAAAGGTAATTCGTTACTTTGATGTTCACAAAAGCCCCTTGAATTGAATACAGCTTTTTTCCCCCCACCATTTCTTGTTTCAGGATCAAACCCAGCTGACCAGCAGGTGAATAGGCTGGTGGGGGGCAATGCCACTTTAACTATTGATAACCTACAGCTAGGTGAAGATTTAATCTGGTGTTATAATGGCACCATCATTGCCATGCTACTTCAAAATGGGAGTTCTAAAGAATACTATCCAGCAAAATATGAGCTTGACAGCAAAACTGGCTCCCTTACGATTATTCATCCACAGAAAAATGATAGCGGAGACTATGAAGCAGAAATACCAAAGAGACGAACAAAAAAGAACCATCACTTAGGTGTTTGCGGTGAGTATTTGTTTGATAAAGTCTTTATCTAGACACTATCTGTGATTCAACCCTATCATTCATTTATTTTATTTCCCTCTTGTACCAATGTTTCTAAGGGACCCAGTCAAAACATTTGTCTTAAAAAAGAAAAAAAAACAAGTTGTGTCTTTCAGTTTTTTTTCTAATTTACTGTTGGAGTGGGGTTACCTCTCCCAACTCTCCACCATTATTAAAACACTCAATAGTGCTGAAAAATACTAACATACTAAAATAAGTTATCTTTCTTTACTAGAGCTCTGAAGGAAAGACTGAAGTAAACATTTTTACAATATGCCTCATGTTCAGTATTTGATAACCTTTTTGCTGTTTTATTTCTCCACAGATGTGTCAGTGCCCTGTGTTCCGATCAGATCGGGCTATGGTACCGTCACAATATTGTATTATGTGGAGAACGACAGCAATGGGACTCAAACCACCTCAGTCAATGGAACAGCACTGGAGCTACTGCAGGAAATAGCAGAGGATAATGCTACCTTCACCAGCATTGACCTAAATAAAGGTTTGTTTTTTGTTTCTTTCACTACTACGTGGTTCTTTCAAAACTGCACATTTGAGATCTGTATTCTGTGGTAGCCTAGTGTCAGATTTAATGAAGAAAAGAAGACCGCTAAAAATAAGTTTGCCATACAAGGCGAGTGCTAGCCTTCCTAAAAGAGACATCCCGCTTCAGGAACCTACTGCACTACGAAACCCTCTTTATAGTTAGTTTGGGATCAAACCCTAAACTAACCTGCTGCTGTTGCTCCCGAAGTCCTGGCCTCCCAGGGACTCCGGGTCTTCCTGACGGTCCTGGCTAGTCAGAGCCTTCACAGGCACAGTCTTGCAGTTGAAGGGGTTCTGTAGTCGTTATCCTGTGGTGCGGACGCTCTCCTCCTCGATGTAAACGCAGCAAGCTTTTGCTCGGTGCCAGTCAGTATGGCTATGGCGGTGAAGTAGCCTCAAACACGGCGCTGCTGCGTTCTTAAAAAGACATAGGCTCCCCGGAGTCTTTCAGCCCCTGACAGTATAGTTAGTTAACAGCAGTGAAGTGGAGATAAAAAAACTTTAATTAAAAAAAAAAAAAAAAAAAAAATATATATATATATATATATATATATATATATATATATATTCATTTATTTTTTCTCCTTAGAGGATAACTTCATAACCAAGAACCCCTATTTCATTCCTGTGATCGTGGTAGTCGTGGCAGTCATGGTAGTCGTGGCAGTGTATCACAAGAAAGTGATGCGTGCTTTCAGTAAATGTAGGTACTTGCTTCATTGTCTCCCTTTTCTTTTTCACAACTGAAAGTGTTAATCTACTCTTTGTTCTTTGCTGTGACATGCAATGGCATTTGGCTTGGTAGGTGACAGGCTGTTTATTGAAGGGGCCATACTACAGAGATGGGAATCAGACTCCCGCTGCACAGCAGTGTGATCCATTCCTGGTTTCACTAGGAGTTTAATAATAAGACACACCTGAGCTTGTTACCTAGACACACTGGGGGCTGATCAAGCTGGTAGTAAAACCTGGACTGGGTGACACTGCTGTGCAATAGGAGTCTGATTACCAGCCCTGTAAAACCATACCAACAATACCAAACAGCCACAGACTAGGAGGACCCAATTACCTTTCCCTAAACTTAAAAACAAATAAACTGTAAATGTTTCTTGTTCTTCAGCCCTGATGTTTAACTTTTTACTGCCAGTAGATTTTCAACTGGCTATAGTCATGCTATTACAATATTTCCCCCCTTCACAAGTTCATTGCAGGAACGCACACTGAATTGTAATGAAACTTGGTACATACATTCTTCAGCACATTCTGAAGGACCTGGTTTCTAGTTACCAGCTTTTGCATGATTTCTTTGTACTTTTAAAACAAGGTTGTATTTTGGTAACCAAACAGATCAGGCTTAGTGTGGGCTTTTGTTAAGAGAAGTTCTTCTTTTATAAAAGCTCTAACGCAGAAATGCCCCTGCTTGCGATCCTTCAGAGCGGCTGTGTGCTTGTTCCTCACAGACATTCTCTTGTCTTAAAGGTTTTGAGCGGTCCAGAAACATGGAAGATGCAGAGGCTGGACAAGGAATTCCCTTGCAAGCTTTGACAGGTCAGTACACGAAAGCACCTATTTCAGTTTTTTATTCTTTTAAAATCTACCATTTCATGGTTGATGGAATATAAATGACAACAATAACAGCCTGCACCCCTGTCCCCTGGGCTTCATTTCCCCACTATTCATATTGCTCTTAGTCACACATGTGACGATAGTTCACTGGTGCTGATTACACAGACTACTTGTTTTGTTTCTACTGCCACAGCTTTACAATTTTGTACGGCTTTTTTTTTTATTTGGGCAGCAGTGTGGAGTAGTGGTTAGGGCTCTGGAATCTTGACCGGAGGGTTGTGGGTTCAATCCCAGGTGGGGGACACTGCTGCTGTACCCTTGAGCAAGGTACTTTACCTAGATTGCTCCAGTAAAAAACCCAACTGTATAAATGGGGAATTGTATTTAAAAATAATGTGATATCTTGTAACAATTGTAAGTCGCCCCCAGATAAGGGCGTCTGCTAAGAAATAAATAAATAAATAATAATAATAATGTGATCGGCATCATCAGTTACAACGGAGCATGGATTCAATTTGGGTCATTTAAACCCCAAGTGAATTAACAAGGGGGGGGGGGGGGGAGGGCTGAATTCAAAATGAATGGCTTCAGCACTGAGAGGAAGGCGCTGTAGCAAATATTCAGGTGATCTGTCTGTGGTATGCCGGTGTTTCAAAGGCTTGCTGTTCCTCTTAATCGATCACTAGAATATCAGGCAAAATCAGGTTTAAACGTCATGTTCACTTCTGTTTATATAAAAGCGATATCTTGTAACAATTGTAAGTCACCCTGGATAAGGGCGTCTGCTAATAAATAAATAAATATTATAATAATTATTATTAATATTTTACTCCAGGGGCATTATTATCGTTGTACTCCAGGGGCGGCCGGTTTTTCAAAATTTGTGATCAGGATTTTGTGATCGAGATTACGTTTAAAAACGGCCCCAAGGGAATTAATGACTCCATTCAGTAACACAGGCTAGTACTACTGGAAATGGCATCAGTTTTTTGATTAACAATACAATAATTGTGTTAGTTTTATAAGAAACGGTTGACAACACAAAGCCTTAATAGATCTACAGTATATTTCTTTCCTGTTCCCTTATCTTTTTATGAAGTTTGCAATCATTACTCTGTCTTCAGGAGTCTTTCACGTCTATGATTTCATAAGCAGGCCTTGTTTTTCCTTCCCAGGATCTGAATCGCCAGACCCTTTGTCAGTAAATGCAGGGGTGGTCCAAAGAGATCCACCCAGCCAGCTCCCAGAATGCACCGTGCTGATACAGGAAGGAAATCACCAAGTGGATGGAAGAAATTGAAGGATGTGTCAAGCTACTGGGGGGACTGGGTGGCGCAGACAGACAGTGGGTTTAAGTCACTTGCTAAGGAAGTGAGTTTTGTTGGTTAGTGTTCTCGTCTACTGAGCCAGCTGTAAAACCCATGCTGCTAAAACAAAAACACTCAATTTAGAGCTCAGGGTTTTGCAATTTTACACTAAAAACCTCAATATCTGGTCATTCCTGAAACACGTAGCAATAAACTGTACTATTTTAGACTTTAGCGGACCGATTTAGCTTTTATGAACTTGTATTAATTGTCTTGTATTATATTTATGATGCTAACTACACACAAGGGAAGTTACACATCTCTTAAGAACAATTTTTAAAAAGCATCATCCAGCTCGTTTTTATTGACCATGTTTTATGGTAGGTGTTTTTACTTTTTGTCAAACCTTGTATTAAGTCTGTTTACAGGCAACACAACATCTTCCAACATGTATTATTTGTTTATTTAGCAGACGCCTTTATCCAAGGCAACTTAGAGATGCAAAACCAAAACGTGCATTCAATATCTATCGCTGTTGTCAACGTTGGCTGTTTGTTCTTGAAAATGCCAAACCCTATTGCAGCATTATAACCAACATAAATCTTTTCACTATTGGCCAACATTAAGCTGAATAGAGTGTTGTTTCACTTAATTTATATAAAGATACCTACGTAGTCCAAAAAAAAAAAAAAAAATGCAATTGGTATTTATTTGTTGCAAAACTAAAATCAAACAGTTTCTGCCATAACTATTAACAAATAACTATTTGATAACAAATAACTTGCTGAAGAAATGTAGCTACTAGGTGTTTGGCTAAACTACTTTGTTTTTTTATATAGGAATGAAATGTTACTTGCAGGTATTTATCAGGGAATTAAGCCAAGCACTTTTACATTGCCAATTTTACATTGACCACTTTACCTCCTGCCTGGCCACAGTACAAACTGCAATATTCAGTGGCAACAAGGGCTTTAAAATCCATTTTCTACTTCAATACACTTGCTGCTGTTTCCTGGTACAAAATCATTCCCTTGTCATGGTACAGTGTATAATAACATACAGCAGCAGGTAGGAGAGCAAATTAGCAGCTTGACCATCTTCTAAATATAAAGCTAAGAACCAAATGAAACCTCAAGACCAGTAATAATAATACTGCTTGTACTCTAAAGAAAATGTATTTTAAAATCCTGGTTAAACTGCAACGAACACTTTAACGTACTGCCAGCAATGTAATCATGAAATGTGAAAATTGATTGTAAATCTCAGATATATTTTATTGATGTATTTATAAAACAAGCTGAAATGTGTATTTATAAAATAAATTATTTTTCATCTCTCCATTTAACGTCACAAGAGAAGTGTCCTTTTGTCATACCTACAGTAGGGTTTGCAGCACTGTTACTTTTCAATGGTTTTCCATCCGTCTTGGCACGCAATACGAGACAGAAGAGTGTAAACGTTTTTTCATTAGTCACAAGGAGATGCTGTCCAGTTAACGATAAAACACAACCAACACTTAAATCCTTACTGTGTTTCTATATTCACTGCATAATGATCCCTGCCCTAATAAACAGTATATATTCTGTCATAGTGTGCAAATGTATCAGAACCCATCCAGATGTGTCATCGATATCCTTTATATACCCGCCTGCATGAAAACACCTCCGGGTGTGAGAATTTCAATCTCCGCTCAGTAATCAGTGATATAGAAACAACAGACGCTCCTGTGTGTGAAAATGTCAGACCGCTTTGTGCTTTAATCAGGCGTCTTAAACAACTTCTAAAAAGTCTCGACCGCGTGTGGCTCCGTGTTCCTTTTCTCTGAATGTTTTTAATTGATTGTAAGTGTGGCCTATTAAAGTCATCAATTAAATTAGACAATCGCTAATTTGCCTATTTCGACAGCATTCCCAGATTCCCAGTTCCAGTGGCTTGATTTCATATGCACAACAAATCAATAAAGAAGCAGTGGGGTGTTCTAATACTATTGCACAGAAACAAGGACCAGGGGTCACAAATGGAGATTAGATAAAGGGGCATTCAGAACAGAAAATAGGAGGCACTTTTTTTACACAGAGAATCGTGAGGGTCTGGAACCAACTCCCCAGTAATGTTGTTGAAGCTGACACCCTGGGATCCTTCAAGAAGCTGCTTGATGAGATTCTGGGATCAATAAGCTACTAACAACCAAATGAGCAAGATGGGCTGAATGGGGCCTCCTCTCGTTTGGAAACTTTCTTATGTTCTTATATATATAAGATAAACTGCTTACACTTGACAGAAACAACTGAAGAGACTATTTATTTCAACATGGGCAAATGGTAAAAAAAAACCCAAAAAAATCGTCCAAAATGTAGGTTAATCTTAGGTGTTAAAACCAGAGTTGGCTCTAAACCTTCAATATAATCGCAACCGAACGCCAGTAAAAGGAACATAGCTTAGGTTATACTGACCTCTTGTGGGAGAATATGGAATTGGGAGGGCAGAGGATCCTTATGGGTTCTGTATTTAGCAGCCAGGGGTGTCAAACTCCAGTCCTTGAGGGCCGCAGGGTCTTCTGGTTTTCATTCCAACTTAAGCTCTCAATTAACTTAATTGATCTAATTATTTGTTTAATTGGACATATTTCATATTTTTTTAAGGTCTTTTACAGTTGATGATTTAAAATATACTCTTGATTCAAGGTACACGGCCTATGAAACATTCTGAGGCCTGGAGAGAAGTGTTAAAGCTGTCTAATTAATCAAATAATTATTATTATTATTATATTTCTTAGCAGACACCCTTATCCAGGGCGACTTGCAATTATTACAAGATATCACATTATTTTTACATACAATTCCCCATTTATACAGCTGGGTTTTTACTGGAGCAATCTAGGTAAAGTACCTTGCTCAAGGGTACAGCAGCAGTGCCCCCCACCTGGGATTGAACCCACGACCCTCCTGTCAAGAGTCCAGAGCCCTGACCACTACTCCACACTGCTGCCCTAATTAGACCAATTAAGTAATTGAGAGCTTGGGTGGAATGAAAGCCAGAAGGCACTGCGGCCCTCCAGGAACTGAGTTTGACACCCCTGCTCTAAGCTGTCCACAAATGATTAATCAAATCCTCTTCTGTCTCAATAGTGGGTGCGTTCACGGGAGATCATTCTGCGCAGAGATCTGACCGATTTAGCCAATGGGTGCGTTCAAATCGGTCAGATTCCGCGCAGGATCTGCGCAGAATGATCTCCGACTCGGACACCCCCATTTCTGTAAAACGAAGGGGTGTTACAAAATAAATAACAATCAACCGGCCTTTTTAAAGAAGTTTTATTTCCATATTCCCATCAACATTAAACAAACACATTGAATACAATATCTGTAACAGAGGATCACTTTAACGACGCGGTATGTCAGTAATTTGCTGAGGCATATCACTACCCCCCCCCCCCCTTGTTTTAAGAGATGGATCCGTCCAAAGGGCAGGCCGGTGAAACATGGCGGCGCTGGGGAGCTCACTGGTCGGGTACGGCGTATCGTCGGAGTCGGAAAGTGAAGGAGACGCGGATGCAGCACCTCCACCGAAACGGTACGACCAGCCCGGGTGTGAAAAAAAGGACACACCGAGTCCCCTGTGCGCAGAGACACGGGACCAATTCAGCGTGAGTGGCGTTCAGGGAATTCAATAATAAGCCTATAGCGAAAAGCTTCCTTATACAACACGGACGTGCGACCAAAACAAAAGGCAAATGCGACAAAAAACAAAAAAAATTCTCGATATATTTTCCTTATTAGAGTTTTCAACGAGGTAGGCTTTTCAATACTAACTCTAAACGCCTATATAATAATATTAATTTGTTCCGGAACGCACCGAATCCCAGATCGGGAGCTTTTTTTCGTCTGACACAAATTTGCAAACGATGAACAGTTGTAATTGCAATAATAATAATAATAATAATAATAATAATAATAATAACTCGTGCTGTAGATGCACGGTATATTTCCACGCTCGCGCAGAGAACCCCAGACACGTCACAGGTGTGAGAGTTCGGATGACGGTTGGTCTTAATAATTATCAAACACATTTAAAAAATTTTGAGTCACTTTTTCAAACACTAGCCCCGCAAACAAACGCGTTTAAATGTAAAAAAATAAATAAAAAACACGGTTTGTTGTCCGTGGTGATTTTTACAGTGGTTTTAAACCGCAAAAGTATAAAATATTGAACTTTTTTTTTTTTTTTTTTTACCTCAGAAATAGTTTTTTACGGTTTTATCCAAGAACATATTTACATTCTGAAATAAAACGTTTTCATTAAATAACTTCTACTACGACTACTAATAAATTATACAGTAATAAATAAATATATTAAAATAAAATAAAATAAAATACAGCCTCAGATATAAAATACCGGGGGAAGAGATATTTTCGGTCTTTCGCTGACCACAAAAATAATTTTACAACAAATATAGAAAACAAAACCAAACGAACAATTCTCAAGTTATATATAACGATATTTTATCATTTATAAGACAAATTGTATTTTATTTATTTATTTATTTATTTTATTACAGACAAAACGTTTATCACAACTTACCTGTCTAAGGAAGACTGCAGACAGAGTTTGTTGTGTCGAGGTAACGGGCTGAACCACAAAATAAAATGGGTTCTTACATTATTTTAAATGTCTTTTAAGTCGTAAAATAACAATTCGGCAAACAGAGGGGAAGAAAAAAACAACCTTATGGGTACAATACTTCCATAGAATCAATGTTTACGTTTATAAAGTTTTATAATATTTATATCAATGTTTGTGCAACCTCCTCTCCCCCCATTTAAAAGAATGGGAGGTTCCACCTCTTAATTCTTACCGTTTTACCTTTTTTTTTTGAAAACTCAATAAATATAATTAAAAAAAAAAAAAAAGAACAGTTATACAATTAATCGCGTCAATTAATTCCTGTAAGACTGGCCATTCAAATTTATAGTTTGAATAAGCCTGCTAAATTAATCCATTTTAATCCAAATTTCTCCCCCTCTCCCCCTCTCTCCCCCCCTCCCCCCTCTGCCTCTTCCCTCTCCCCCCTCCCCTCTCCTCTCCCCATTTCCTCTCCCTCTCCCCTCCCCTCTCCTCTCCCCCTCTCCCCCTCCCCTCCCCTCCCTCTCCCCCCTCCCCCTCTGCCTCTTCCCTCTCCCCCCTCTCCCCTCCCCTCTCCTCTCCCCCTTCTCCCTCTGCCTCTTCCCCTTCTCCCTCTCCCCTCCCCTCCCCTCTCTCCCTCTCCTCTCCTCTCTCCTCTCCCCCTCCCCTCCCTCTCCCCCCTCCCCCTCTGCCTCTTCCCTCTCCCCCCTCTCCCCTCCCCTCTCCTCTCCCCCTTCTCCCTCTGCCTCTTCCCCTTCTCCCTCTCCCCTCCCCTCCCCTCTCTCCCTCTCCTCTCCTCTCTCCTCTCCTTCTCCCCTCCCCTCCCCTCTCCCTCTCTCCCCCCTCTCCCTCTCCCTCTCCCCTCCCTCTCCCTCTCCTCTCCTCTCTCCTCTCCCCCCTCTCCCTCCCATCCCCTCCTCCCCTCATCCCCTCCTCCCCTCATCCCCTCCTCCCCTCTCCCTCTCCTCCCCTCATCCCCTCCTCCCCTCATCCCCTCCTCCCCTCTCCCTCCCATCCCCTCCTCCCCTCTCCCTCCTCTCCCCCCTCTCCCTCCCATCCCCTCATCCCCTCTCCCCCTCCCTCTCCTCTCCCCCTCTCCCTCTCCTCTCCCTCTCCTCTCCCCCCTCCCCCTCCTATCCCCTCCCCCTCCTATCCCCTCCCCCTCCTATCCCCTCATCCCCCCTCTCCCTCTCCTCTCCTCTCCTCTCTCCTCTCTCTCCTCTCCTCTCTCTCCTCTCCTCTCTCCTCTCTCTCCTCTCTCCTCTCCTCTCCTCTCTCCTCTCCTCTCCTCTCCCCTCTCCTCTCCTCTCCCCTCTCCTCTCCTCTCTCTCCTCTCCTCTCCTCTCTCTCCTCTCCTCTCTCCTCCCCTCTCCTCTCCTCTCCTCTCCTCTCCCCTCTCCTCTCCTCTCCTCTCTCTCCTCTCCTCTCCTCTCCTCTCCTCTCCCCTCTCCTCTCCTCTCTCTCCTCTCCTCTCCTCTCCTCTCTCCTCTCCTCTCTCTCCTCTCCTCCCCCCCTCTCCCTCTCCTCTCTCCTCTCCTCTCCTCTCCTCTCCTCTCTCCTCTCCTCTCCTCTCTCTCCTCTCTCCTCCCCCCCTCTCCCTCTCCTCTCTCCTCTCCTCTCCTCTCTCCTCTCCTCTCCTCTCCTCTCCTCCCCTCCTCTCTCCTCTCCTCTCCTCCCCTCCTCTCTCCTCTCCTCTCCCTCTCCTCTCCCGTTTGAATCCCCAGACCAAACAACGACTCCGGAAAATCTGGGAAAAACTTCCTGGTGGAATCCGGCGACAGCAGCAGCAGCGACGAAGAAGACGGCTCCGACCCGGAACCCGTTCACGTTCCCCATCCCGCTCCGGAACGCCTGATCACCCAGAACAAACTCCCGGCTCCCAGACTGGGAGCAAGCGATCCGGGCTCCAGCGTCTTCAGCAACCCCTTCAGGGAGGAGAGGAACGAGCAGCTGAGCGTCTTGCAGAGACACGTGCCTCTGACGCTGCAGCCCAACCCAGCCCTGATCGGAGGGAAGCGGGTGTGTCTCCTCTATCGCAAGCAGGGGCGATGTCGCTTCGGACACAAATGCAAGTTCGCTCACGACAGCGACCTGCAGACCCCCGTGCTGCCGGTGCCGAGCCCCGCCGGGTCGACCCAGTCTCCTCCTGCGGAGCCAGCGGACCACCGGGACCGCTCTGAACCGGGCCAGCCCCGAACCGGGAAGAGGAAACCGGGTTTGAGCAACACTCTGGTGCCTCCGAAGCGCTCCATGAAGAATTACAAAGCCCAGAGAGAGAGGGAAAAACCCTGGGTACTGTAGAGAGAGAGGGAGGGAGGGAGAAAGGAGAGGGGGACAGAGGAGAGAGAGGGGAGAGGGGGACAGAGGAGAGAGAGGGGGAGAGAGGAGAGGGAGTAGAGGGGGAGAAAGGAGAGGGAGAAAGGAGAGGGAGACAGAGGAGAGAGGGAGAAAGGAGAGGGAGACAGGAGAGGAGAGGGGAAGAAATGAGAGGGAGACAGAGGAGGAGAGGGGGAGAAAGGAGAGGGGGACAGAGGAGAGAGGGGGACAGAGGAGAGAGAGAGGGGGAGAGGGAGAAAGGAGAGGGGGACAGAGGAGAGATGGAGAAAGGAGAGGGACAGAGGAGAGAGGGAGAAAGGAGAGGGAGAGGGGGAGAGAGGAGAGGGAGTAGAGGGGGAGAAAGGAGAGGTGGAGAGGAGGGGCAGTCTGTTTCTTGTCTGGTTTTGAGAAATCCTGTATTCCTTCGAATTTAAGACTTTTTAAACCATTTTTTTACTTCTCAAATATTCCCTGTGTGTGTGCGACCCTGAGCAAGTCACTGAACCTCCTTGTGCTCCGTCCTTCAGGATGAGACGTCAAACAAACGAGCTCCTATTGGAAGTGACTCTGCAGCAGCCACTGACTCCCTGTGTGTGTGTGACCCTGAGCAAGTCACTGAACCTCCTTGTGCTCCGTCCTTCAGGATGAGACGTCAAACAAACGAGCTCCTATTGGAAGTGACTCTGCAGCAGCCACTGACTCCGTGTGTGTGTGTGACCCTGAGCAAGTCACTGAACCTCCTTGTGCTCCGTCCTTCAGGATGAGACGTCAAACAAACGAGCTCCTATTGGAAGTGACTCTGCAGCAGCCACTGACTCCCTGTGTGTGTGTGACCCTGAGCAAGTCACTGAACCTCCTTGTGCTCCGTCCTTCAGGATGAGACGTCAAACAAACGAGCTCCTATTGGAAGTGACTCTGCAGCAGCCACTGACTCCCTGTGTGTGTGTGACCCTGAGCAAGTCACTGAACCTCCTTGTGCTCCGTCTTTCGGGTGAGACGTAGTTGTAAGTGACTCTGCAGCTGATGCATAATTCACACACCTATAGTTTCTGTAAATCGCCTTGGATAAAGACGTCTGCTAAATAAACAAATAATAATAATAATCAAACGCTTGAGATGTATGGACTTGGGGGGAGTGTGCAGTCAAAACAACTTTCATAGCAAAGGGGGCATGGGCAGAAAGGTCAAGTTTAGTGCACCAAATACCCTGCTAAAAAATATAAATATATATATATATATATATATATATATATATATATATATATATATATACACACACACACATATACACACTGCATTAAAACATACACAGTGCTAATGGTACAGCTTCCTGTAGAGTTGAAACGCTCCTGCCAAAAGTATTGCATCGCCTACAATATTAGGATCGATATGTCCTTTTAAATAAGTTATACAAACATAATTTAGAGCGTCTATTTATTTAGCATCGTCTGTATCAGTCAAAGAAACTACAAAGTGGTGTGTGTGGAATTCAATATGTTAACAAGGGAACATTATTCAGCAGCTTTCATTGGACTCTATGAAGCTGAGGGAGTTCATTCTATATAGAGGGGGTGGAATTCAATATGTTAACAAGGGAACATTATTCAGCAGCTTTCATTGGACTCTATGAAGCTGAGGGAGTTCATTCTATATAGAGGGGGTGGAATTCAATATGTTAACAAGGGAACATTATTCAGCAGCTTTCATTGGACTCTATGAAGCTGAGGGAGTTCATTCTATATAGAGGGGGTGGAATTCAATATGTTAACAAGGGAACATTATTCAGCAGCTTTCATTGGACTCTATGAAGCTGAGGGAGTTCATTCTATATAGAGGGGGTGGAATTCAATATGTTAACAAGGGAACATTATTCAGCAGCTTTCATTGGACTCTATGAAGCTGAGGGAGTTCATTCTATATAGAGGGGGTGGAATTCAATATGTTAACAAGGGAACATTATTCAGCAGCTTTCATTGGACTCTATGAAGCTGAGGGAGTTCATTCTATAGGGTGATGATGAGTCGATATTATCACCACACACACAGATCACTAGAACCTTATAAAATGAACTACATTGCTCCTGAGTTGTTGTCATCGTTATAAAAAGGTGTAATAAAATTATAATTTATTTCAAAACAGCCTGGGGTTTATGCGTGTCTCTCTCAGCAAGGTTTAGCAATGATTATTTGACACCAGACCCGAGGAAAGCAGGATTGGAAAACTTCCTCCGAGACCAAGAAAGGACGATAAAAAAAAGTCTGGAAACCAGCGGAACTGGAATTCTGGGAATGCTGTCAAAAAAAAAATGGGGAAATCAGGGATTGCAGAGAGTGAAAGAACAGCTGCTTGAGTTTGGTGTGGATCGCTGCCTTTCTCAAGACTGGGGAGCAGGGTTCCCCAAACCCCAGTCCTAGGGGTACCCCCCCACGTGTGTGTGTCCTGGTTTTAATACCAGCTGAGCTCTTAATAACTGAACTAGACCCTTCATAGAACTGATACATTAATTAGATCCTTTTTAAACTGTTTTCAGCTCTTAAAACAGCTGCGCATTTCACGTTGGCTAGAGTATTTTTTTTATAAGTAACTTGAACTCCACAGACCTGAAATCAATTAAAGGTCTAATTAAACACATTATCAGTTCAATGAAGAGTTTGGTTCAGTAATTAAGAACTCAGTTGGTTTGAAAACCAGCAGACAGCGAACCAGAGTTCAGGGGGCCCTCCTTCAGTTTTGAGAAACACAGTGATCCACACAAACCCCAAGCCGCTGTTTCTTCACTCGTTCTGCTCTGAAGGGTAAAAATCAGCCCGATGGATACCAGCGACCCTCGCCTGATCATCAGCCTGATTTCTGCAGAGCTGGCTCAAGCTCAGAGCTATTGAATATAGTCCAGTCCCTGACCATCTTCCAGCGCCTCCTCAAGACTCACCTCTTCAGACAGCACCTGTAGAACTCCTCTTTTCCCTCTGGACACTTTATCACTCTTCCTTAAATGCGCTTTACTTGCTCTTATCTGCTCCCTATTTTACTGCATTTAATCCTGTAGAGTACTGTAATCTGTCACAAGTGTTATTTAATCTGTAGTATTTTGTATTGAATTATATCCTGATGTAACTATCACTGACACTGTTATCTGCTCCGTTATTGAATCATATTTTGTCAAGTACTTGCTAGAACTGAAGTCGTTGTATTTATCTTGCTCTTAATTGCATTAATACAATTATTAATACAAATATAAAAAGACCTAGGAGTTTATGTTCATCTAGACAATGTGGGGAAGCTATAAAAAAGGCCAACAAGATGCTCGGATATATTGTGAGAAGTGTTGAATTTAAATCAAGGGAAGTAATGTTAAAACTTTACAATGCATTAGTAAGACCTCACCTAGAATATTGTGTTCAGTTCTTGTCACCTCGTTACAAAAAGGATATTGCTGCTCTAGAAAGAGTGCAAAGAAGAGCAACCAGAATTATCCCGGGTTTAAAAGGCATGTCGTATGCAGACAGGCTGAAAGAATTGAATCTGTTCAGTCTTGAACAAACGCGGTGATCTGATTCAAGCATTCAAAATCCTAAAAGGTATTGACAATGTCGACCCAGGGGACCTGAAAAAAGAAACAAGGACCAGGGGTCACAAATGGAGATTAGATAAAGGGGCATTCAGAACAGAAAATAGGAGGCACTTTTTTACACAGAGAACCGTGAGGGTCTGGAACCAACTCCCCAGTAATGTTGTTGAAGCTGACACCCTGGGATCCTTCAAGAAGCTGCTTGATGAGATTCTGGGATCAATAAGCTACTAACAACCAAACGAGCAAGATGGGCTGAATGGGGCCTCCTCTCGTTTGGAAACTTTCTTATGTTCTTAATACTTGTACTGTGATTCTTGAAATGTATTTTTTGTTTACGACTGTAAGTCGCCCTGGATAAGGGCGTCTGCTAAGAAATAAATAATAATAATAATAATAATAATATTATAAGAAAAAAAAAACACCCACCAATATCTCGTGTAACGTTAAGGGTTATTTTAATAAGATCTGTTGAACTTTTTACATATTTAAACAGGGTTTTTTCAAAACAAAAGTTGTAATTCACCCTCGCTCCCCTCTTGACAATATTTCTGGAAAAGAAATTAAAAAAAAAATTAAAAATTGGAAGCCGCTCGGAGAATATAAAATAAATTACACTTTTTTTTTTTTTTAAGTTATGAAGAATTTCTACACAGTCGATGTCTCTATTGAATAAAGCAGAGGGAATATGAAGCCACGTTTTTAGGAGCTGCGGTTTTGAAATCTGGTTCCAGGAGACCCCCCCCCCCCCCCGTCCCGGCAGGGGACCTAGTTTGAGGTTTTGTATCAAACCCCGAGTCTCCCTGCCTGGGGTGCGCCGCGGGGTGGCCCCAAAACCCAGTCTCTTGAACCCCAGTCCCAAGCCATGAGGGTTCCCTCATTTTTAGGGGAGGAGGGTTGATAAAGCCTATATATATTTTTTTAATTATTATTATTTATTATCTTTATTTAAAAATAATAATAATAATAAAGAAATCTTCTCCAGAACGTCCAGTCAAAATTAATCTTCATGTGTTTCTATGTTTCCTTCTTCTGCTTTTCAAAAAAGCAACATAACAGTCAAAAAGACGGTTGGTTTTTCTCCGACAGTCAAATGAAAAAAGGGAGGTGTGGGGGTGTGGATGGGGTGTAGATTTGGGAGGGGCAGTCGAATCGCCTTATTTTTTAGTGGTGGTGATGTTTTTAAAAATAAATTCAAAATCAAACCTTAAAAAATTCCCTCCCTTGTCTGCCCCCCCTCCCTCCCTCCCTCAGCGGCTCCTTCATGACCCCCCCCTGCCACCCCCCCTCAAGGCAGGAGGTGCTGCCCCGAATTCTCAATCAGGACCTCCGTAGCAGCCCCCAGGGCCTCTGCGTCCACAATCAGCCCGGCGCTGGAGCCCAAAATCCGGGCGTCCGACCTCAACGCTTGGGGGTCCATAACCAGCCTCTCCACTCCCAGCTGGCTGGCGTTGGGGGGCCCCATCTCCTCCGCGCAGATCACCAGGGGGTCGCAGGACAGCAGGAGCCCCTCGGGGCCCGGCACCACCCCGCCCCCCTCCTCCTCCTCCCCCCCGGGGGCCCCCGTGCTGGTGATGAGGGCCCCTGCGTTGGCGGCCAGGGCCTCGGCGATCAGGATCTCGGGGTGACTCTTGGCTTTGTGCGCCACCACGCTGTCCTTCTTCTCGAAGCGTTTGCCGCAGATGCTGCAGGAGAACTGGTAGGAGGCATCGGCATCGTGTTTCTTCATGTGCCAGTTCAGAGAGGCCTTCTGTCTGCACGTGAAGCCGCAGATCTCACACCTGAGAGAGAGAGAGAGGGGGGAGAGAGGGGGAGAGAGAGAGAGGGGGGAGAGGGGGGGAAGGGAGAGAGAGAGAGAGAGAGAGAGAGAGAGGGGGCGAGGGGAGGGCGAGGAGGGGAGGGAAGAGAGAGAGGGGGAGAGAGGAGGAGGGAGGGAGGAGAGGGGGAGAAGAGAGAGAGAGGGGGAGGGGGGAGAGAGAGAGGGGAGGGGGGAAAAGAGAGAGAGAGAGAGAGAGAGAGGGAGAGAGGAAAGGAGAGAGAGAAGAGGGGGGAGAGAGAGAGAGAGAGAGAGAGAGAGAGAGAGAGAGAGAGAGAGAGAGAGATACAGACTGAGATTTCTACTGTGCAGGTCAGAGTGGGGAGAGTAATATTCATCACCATCACCATCATCATAGCAGCATTAAATATAATGGGGAGGAGAGAGACACAGAGGGATTGATGAGAATAATAATAATAATAATAAACAACACTAAGGCTAATGGTTAGGGTTAGGGATAGAAGCCTGTCTCAGAGCTCTGTTGAGGGTCAGTGTTAGGGATAGGGATAGAAGCCTGTCTCAGAGCTCTGTTGAGGGTCAGTGTTAGGGATAGGGATAGAAGCCTGTCTCAGAGCTCTGTTGAGGGTCAGTGTTAGGGTTAGGGATAGAAGCCTGTCTCAGAGCTCTGTTGAGGGTCAGTGTTAGGGATAGGGATAGAAGCCTGTCTCAGAGCTCTGTTGAGGGTCAGGGTTAGGGATAGGGATAGAAGCCTGTCTCAGAGCTCTGTTGAGGGTCAGTGTTAGGGATAGGGACAGAAGCCTGTCTCAGAGCTCTGTTGAGGGTCAGTGTTAGGGATAGGGATAGAAGCCTGTCTCAGAGCTCTGTTGAGGGTCAGTGTTAGGGATAGGGATAGAAGCCTGTCTCAGAGCTCTGTTGAGGGTCAGGGATAGGGATAGGGATAGAAGCCTGTCTCAGAGCTCTGTTGAGGGTCAGGGTTAGGGATAGGGATAGAAGCCTGTCTCAGAGCTCTGTTGAGGGTCAGTGTTAGGGTTAGGGATAGAAGCCTGTCTCAGAGCTCTGTTGAGGGTCAGTGTTAGGGATAGGGATAGAAGCCTGTCTCAGAGCTCTGTTGAGGGTCAGTGTTAGGGTTAGGGATAGAAGCCTGTCTCAGAGCTCTGTTGAGGGTCAGGGTTAGGGATAGGGATAGAAGCCTGTCTCAGAGCTCTGTTGAGGGTCAGTGTTAGGGATAGGGATAGAAGGCTGTCTCAGAGCTCTGTTGAGGGTCAGGGTTAGGGATAGGGATAGAAGCCTGTCTCAGAGCTCTGTTGAGGGTCAGTGTTAGGGTTAGGGATAGAAGCCTGTCTCAGAGCTCTGTTGAGGGTCAGTGTTAGGGATAGGGATAGAAGCCTGTCTCAGAGCTCTGTTGAGGGTCAGTGTTAGGGTTAGGGATAGAAGCCTGTCTCAGAGCTCTGTTGAGGGTCAGTGTTAGGGATAGGGATAGAAGCCTGTCTCAGAGCTCTGTTGAGGGTCAGTGTTAGGGATAGGGATAGAAGCCTGTCTCAGAGCTCTGTTGAGGGTCAGTGTTAGGGTTAGGGATAGAAGCCTGTCTCAGAGCTCTGTTGAGGGTCAGTGTTAGGGATAGGGATAGAAGCCTGTCTCAGAGCTCTGTTGAGGGTCAGTGTTAGGGTTAGGGATAGAAGCCTGTCTCAGAGCTCTGTTGAGGGTCAGTGTTAGGGTTAGGGATAGAAGCCTGTCTCAGAGCTCTGTTGAGGGTCAGTGTTAGGGATAGGGATAGAAGCCTGTCTCAGAGCTCTGTTGAGGGTCAGTGTTAGGGATAGGGATAGAAGCCTGTCTCAGAGCTCTGTTGAGGGTCAGTGTTAGGGATAGAAGCCTGTCTCAGAGCTCTGTTGAGGGTCAGTGTTAGGGTTAGGGATAGAAGCCTGTCTCAGAGCTCTGTTGAGGGTCAGTGTTAGGGATAGGGATAGAAGCCTGTCTCAGAGCTCTGTTGAGGGTCAGTGTTAGGGATAGGGATAGAAGCCTGTCTCAGAGCTCTGTTGAGGGTCAGTGTTAGGGTTAGGGATAGAAGCCTGTCTCAGAGCTCTGTTGAGGGTCAGTGTTAGGGATAGGGATAGAAGCCTGTCTCAGAGCTCTGTTGAGGGTCAGTGATAGGGTTAGGGATAGAAGCCTGTCTCAGAGCTCTGTTGAGGGTCAGGGTTAGGGATAGGGATAGAAGCCTGTCTCAGAGCTCTGTTGAGGGTCAGTGATAGGGTTAGGGATAGAAGGCTGTCTCAGAGCTCTGTTGAGGGTCAGTGTTAGGGATAGGGATAGAAGCCTGTCTCAGAGCTCTGTTGAGGGTCAGTGTTAGGGATAGGGATAGAAGCCTGTCTCAGAGCTCTGTTGAGGGTCAGTGTTAGGGATAGGGATAGAAGCCTGTCTCAGAGCTCTGTTGAGGGTCAGTGTTAGGGATAGGGATAGAAGCCTGTCTCAGAGCTCTGTTGAGGGTCAGTGTTAGGGATAGGGATAGAAGGCTGTCTCAGAGCTCTGTTGAGGGTCAGTGTTAGGGATAGGGATAGAAGCCTGTCTCAGAGCTCTGTTGAGGGTCAGTGTTAGGGATAGGGATAGAAGCCTGTCTCAGAGCTCTGTTGAGGGTCAGTGTTAGGGATAGGGACAGAAGGCTGTCTCAGAGCTCTGTTGAGGGTCAGTGTTAGGGATAGGGATAGAAGCCTGTCTCAGAGCTCTGTTGAGGGTCAGTGTTAGGGATAGGGATAGAAGCCTGTCTCAGAGCTCTGTTGAGGGTCAGTGTTAGGGATAGGGATAGAAGCCTGTCTCAGAGCTCTGTTGAGGGTCAGGGTTAGGGATAGAAGCCTGTCTCAGAGCTCTGTTGAGGGTCAGTGTTAGGGTTAGGGATAGAAGCCTGTCTCAGAGCTCTGTTGAGGGTCAGTGTTAGGGATAGGGATAGAAGCCTGTCTCAGAGCTCTGTTGAGGGTCAGTGTTAGGGATAGGGATAGAAGCCTGTCTCAGAGCTCTGTTGAGGGTCAGTGTTAGGGATAGGGATAGAAGCCTGTCTCAGAGCTCTGTTGAGGGTCAGTGTTAGGGATAGGGATAGAAGCCTGTCTCAGAGCTCTGTTGAGGGTCAGTGTTAGGGATAGGGATAGAAGGCTGTCTCAGAGCTCTGTTTAGGGTCAGTGTTAGGGATAGAAGCCTGTCTCAGAGCTCTGTTGAGGGTCAGTGTTAGGGATAGGGATAGAAGCCTGTCTCAGAGCTCTGTTGAGGGTCAGTGTTAGGGATAGGGATAGAAGCCTGTCTCAGAGCTCTGTTGAGGGTCAGTGTTAGGGATAGGGATAGAAGGCTGTCTCAGAGCTCTGTTGAGGGTCAGGGATAGGGATAGGGATAGAAGGCTGTCTCAGAGCTCTGTTGAGGGTCAGGTTGAGGGTCAGGGCTCAGGGTTTGAGGTACTGCAGCTGCACTCACTGTAGTGGCTTCTCTCCTGTGTGAATCATTCTGTGCACGGCCAGGTTGTGGGAGCTCTTGAAAGCCCGGGCGCAGTATTCACAGATATAGTCTCGCTGATCTACAATCAAACAACAACGAGGAGCACCAACATTATTAACCCACGAAGCGCCAACGACCATCTAAGAGCACTGCTAACTGGCATCATCTCCGTTACATTAACCCCCTCATTCACAACATCGTTAGGATAACTGGGTCTGGCTTCGTTAACCACCCGACTAAACAAAAAGATCTAAATTATGTTCATATATTATTATTATGTATTTATTTCTTAGCAGACGCCCTTATCCAGCTGTTATAAAATATCACATTACAGAATATCACATTACAGATCAGAGCAGTTATAAAACACATTCAAGTCTGTAGTGAATTTAGAAGCGAATTCAGCCAAGAAGTACAGTAAATAATGCCGTCTTTGAGAGCGATTTCGATTAAGAGCAGTTAGACTTACAGTTAAAAAGATTTGCTTATAAGAGTGAAATCCATTAAGAGCAAGCTGCGAGTCCGACAAACGGAGAGGAACGATTTCGCAAAAGAACGTGAACACGGTTTCCTTTAAGAGTAAAATCACGGCACAGAATTACACTTTGCTGTAGTCTGCTAATTCTACAGGGTGATGCGATGCTTTTGCCTGCTGCTGTGGGCTGATCCCAGTATTCACTGGCTTGGGAAGGCGCTGATCCCAGTATTCCCTGTCTTGGGAAGGTGCTGTGGGCTGATCCCAGTATTCCCTGGCTTGGGACGGCGCTGTGGGCTGATCCCAGTATTCCCTGGCTTGGGAAGGCGCTGTGGGCTGATCCCAGTATTCCCTGTCTTGGGAAGGCGCTGTGGGCTGATCCCAGTATTCCCTGGCTTGGGAAGGCGCTGTGGGCTGACCCCAGTATTCCTTGGCTTGGGAAGGCGCTGTGGGCTGATCCCAGTATTCCCTGGCTTGGGACGGCGCTGTGGGCTGATCCCAGTATTCCCTGGCTTGGGAAGGCGCTGTGGGCTGATCCCAGTATTCCCTGGCTTGGGAAGGCGCTGTGGTTTTTTTCCAGGTGTCCCGGCGTTACCTGTGTGGTGCTTGGCGTGTCTCAGGAGTTGTTTCTGGAGTCTGAAAAGCCGGCCGCAGGACGGGTGGGGACACACATACTTCTTCTTCAGCAAGTGCTGGTACTTGATGTGATGCTGGAACATGAAAAAACACAAAAAACAAGACGAGCTTTATTTATTTTCTATATTCTTTTCTTTAAAAAAAAAAAAATCTAGATTTTATTTTCTCCATTTTTATTATTATTATTATTATTATTATTATTATTATTATTATTATTATTATTATTTATTTCTGAGCAGACGCCCTTATCCAGGGCAACTTACAATTGTTACAAGATATCACATTATTTTTTGGTGTAGTGGTCAGGGCTCTGGACTCTTGACCGGAGGGTCGTGGGTTCAATCCCAGGTGGGGGACACTGCTGCTGTACCCTTGAGCAAGGTACTTTACCTAGATTGCTCCAGTAAAAACCCATCTGTATAAATGGGTAATTGTATGTATAAATAATGTGATATCTTGTAACAATTGTAAGTCGCCCTGGATAAGGGCGTCTGCTAAGAAATTATTATTAATAATAATAATAATAATAATAATAATAATAATAATCTAATCTAGGTAAAGTACCTTGCTCAAGGGTACAGCAGCAGTGTCCCCCACCTGGGATTGAACCCACGACCCTCCGGTCAAGAGTCCAGAGCCCTAACCGCTACTCCACACTGCTGCCCTATATATACAGACATGCTCAAATTTGTTGGTACCCTTACAGCTCATTGAAATAATGCTTCATTCCTCCTGAAAAGTGATGAAATTAAAAGCTATTTTATCATGTATACTTGCATGCCTTTGGTATGTCATAGAATAAAGCAAAGAAGCTGTGAAAAGAGATGAATTATTGCTTATTCTACAAAGATATTCTAAAATGGCCTGGACACATTTGTTGGTACCCCTTAGAAAAGATAATAAATAATTGGATTATAGTGATATTTCAAACTAATTAGTTTCTTTAATTAGAATCACACATGTCTCCAATCTTGTAATCAGTCATTCAGCCTATTTAAATGGAGAAAAGTAGTCACTGTGCTGTTTGGTATCATTGTGTGCACCACACTGAACATGGACCAGAGAAAGCAAAGGAGAGAGTTGTCTGAAGAGATCAGAAAGAAAATAATAGACAAGCATGGTAAAGGTAAAGGCTACAAGACCATCTCCAAGCAGCTTGATGTTCCTGTGACAACAGTTGCAAATATTATTAAGAAGTTTAAGGTCCATGGAACTGTAGCCAACCTCCCTGGGCGCGGCCGCAAGAGGAAAATCGACCCCAGATTGAACAGAAGGATAGTGCGAATGGTAGAAAAAGAACCAAGGATAACTGCCAAAGAGATACAAGCTGAACTCCAAGGTGAAGGTACGTCAATTTCTGATCGCACCATCCGTCACTTTTTGAGCGAAAGTGGGCTCCATGGAAGAAGACCCAGGAGGACTCCACTTTTGAAAGAAAAACATAAAAAAGCCAGACTGGAATTTGCTAAAATGCATATTGACAAGCCGCAATCCTTCTGGGAGAATGTCCTTTGGACAGATGAGTCAAAACTGGAGCTTTTTGGCAAGTCACATCAGCTCTATGTTCACTGATGAAAAAATGAAGCTTTCAAAGAAAAGAACACCATACCTACAGTGAAACATGGAGGAGGCTCGGTTATGTTTTGGGGCTGCTTTGCTGCGCCTGGCACAGGGTGCCTTGAATCTGTGCAGGGCACAATGAAATCTCAAGACTATCAAGGCATTCTGGAGCGAAACGTACTGCCCAGTGTCAGAAAGCTCTGTCTCAGTCGCAGGTCATGGGTCCTCCAACAGGATAATGACCCAAAACACACAGCTAAAAGCACCCAAGAATGGATAAGAACAAAACATTGGACTATTCTGAAGTGGCCTTCTATGAGTGCTGATCTGAATCCTATCGAACATCTATGGAAAGAGCTGAAACTTGCAGTCTGGAGAAGGCACCCATCAAACCTGAGACAGCTGGAGCAGTTTGCTCAGGAAGAGTGGGCCAAACTACCTGTTAACAGGTGCAGAAGTCGCAGTGATTGCCTCTAAAGGTTGTGCAACAAAATATTAGGTTAGCGGTCCCATCATTTTTGTCCATGCCATTTTCATTTGTTTTCTTATTTACAATATTATGTTGAATAAAAAATCAAAAGCAAAGTCTGATTTCTATTAAATATGGAATAAACAATGGTGGATGCCAATTACTTTTGTCAGTTTCAAGTTGTTTCAGAGAAAATTGTGCATTCTTCGTTTTTTGTGGAGGGGTACCAACAAATTTGAGCACGTCTGTATATACATTTTTTCGTTTTTTAAAATTTAGACAATGAAATTTGCAATCATTTATTTTCTCATTTGAAAAGATATAAATAAATACATAAATATAGACAATGAAATCTGCAGTCATTTTTTTCACCCCATTTAAAAGATATAAATAAATACATAGATGTAGAAAATTAAATCAGCCATCCACCCCCACCCCCCCCCCCCCCAAAAAAAATTGCAACAACGTTTTAGAGCAAAATCACAAAAAATGTCACATGATTATGCAAACCTCCCCCATTTAAAGTATTCAGTGCAACAGCCCACATTCTTCGCAGGTCTGTTTGATCTGGGTCGTACCACTTACCTGAAGGTAACGGGGGTGTGCCAGCACTGTCCCACACCCCTCCATCTCACAACGCACATACTGGATAGGCGGCTTCTTCCTGTCAGGTGACAGGAAGCAGAACTCAGCACAGGAAATGGATAAAGCGGGAACTGCCCCTCCAGGACCGCGATTGGACAATCCTGCTCTAAAATCATAGAATCTCACCTGCGTTTCGGGAGTCGAGGGCTCTTGTCGTCTTTCCTTCTCCTGCCTCTCCTGGGAAAAAAAAACCCGGACAGTCAAACAGCAGGACTGATATGGAGGAGAGAAGCTGCACGCGAGACGAGGTTTTAAGAAAAAGAAAAAAAAACGTTTTTTTTTTTTTTTTTTTTAAATTAAAAATCGCTGCCAGTCTCGTGTCTCTGCAAATAAATCAAGTGGTAAAAAAAAAACGACACGTTTTCGTAAAAGTGACAGCGTTACCTTTTTAACGTCAGTGAACGCTTCAGGTAAACTATAAAATGGGGTGCTGTACAATGTGCTATCGATCTCGCTATCGATCTCTCTCTCTCTCTCAGCAGGACCTGCAGAACTCTTGAACAGAAAGCCCTCTATTCTCCCCCCCCCCTTCCTCTCCCTCTCTCCCTGGGCGGTTCCCCCCTGCCCCCCCCTCTTTCACTTCCTGGGCGGTTTCCCCCTCCCCTCTCTCTCACTTCCTGGGCGGTTCCCCCCTGCCCCCCCCCTCTCTCTCACTTCCTGGGCGGTTTCCCCCTCTCCTCTCTCTCCCTCTCTCTCTCTCTCTCTCTCACTTCCTGGGCGGTTTCCCCCTCCCTCTCTCTCTCACTTCCTGGGTGATTCCCCCCTCTCCCTCTCCCTCTCTCTCTCTCTCTCTCCCTCTCTCTCCCTCTCTCTCCCCCCCTCTCACTTCCTGGGCGGTTTCCCCCTCCCTCTCTCTCACTTCCTGGGCGGTTTCCCCCTCCCCTCTCTCTCACTTCCTGGGCGG
>NW_026708843.1:122582-125082 GCF_902713425.1 Acipenser ruthenus
CCTCCCTCCTCGCTCTGCAGTGTCTCACTGCCTCACAGTACAATGACACAATTGGCCGAGCTGTTTCTAGTCTCTAAAAAAAAAAAAAAAAAGAGAACAAGGGTGTCCATTCAGAGCACAGAAGCCAGCCTTACCTCACACCAGGGAGAGACTGGAGCACCCCAGAGGTACCTGCAGCACGCCAAGACAAAACCAAAGCAATTCAGAACTCTTACTTATTTTACTTAAGCTTTCATTGGACTCTCTGAAGCTGAGGGAGTTCATTCTATATAGAGGGGGTGGAATTCAATATGTTAACAAGGGAACATTATTCAGCAGCTTTCATTGGACTCTATGAAGCTGAGGGAGTTCATTCTATATAGAGGGGGTGGAATTCAATATGTTAACAAGGGAACATTATTCAGCAGCTTTCATTGGACTCTCTCTCACCCCCATACTCCTTCTGCTCAGTATCTGGCTCTGCCTTGCAGATCAGTGGTCCCGGGCCCCCGCGGGACTTTGTGGCCCTCGAGTTCTCCGCAGGGGCCCGCTGGCGGGGGGTGGAGACTCGCCCGCCCCTTCGGGACCTGGTGGGGCGGGATTTTGGGCCGGCGGGCCCTGCAGGTACGACAGCGGTGTCTCCTGTCAAAAAACCAAAATGCAGTCCAGTAATATCCCAGTCCAGTCTAGTGATATTACATTGTAGTTTAATATCACTAGACTGGACTGGAATTACATTGCAGGGCTGGTAATCAGACTCCTATTGCACAGCAGTGTCACCCAGTCCAGGTTTTACTACCAGCTTGATCAGCCCCCAGTGTGTCTAGCTAACAAGCTCAGGTGTGTCTTATTATTAAACTCCTAGTGAAACCAGGACCGGATCACACTGCTGTGCAGCGGGAGTCTGATTCCCAGCCCTGTAGCGTTTGAGAGCTGTATTATTTTTTCTCAATTCGTGACATCTTACCTTTCTCTGTAGAATTCTGTGTGTCTTCGGAACTATAAGACAAAGAGAAAAACAGACTATTTAATATTTATTTTTTACTTGACCCCAAAAGAAAATCCTTTAAAAAAAAAAAAAAAATCCTTTAATAGACTAATAAAATACATATTGATGCACTTCCATTGAAATAATATCCAATTTAACCCACGAAGTGCCACTGTCCTCATATGAGGGACAGGCTATTTCCTAATTTTCCTAACCATCTCCCTGTTACTGAAATCCTCTCAATTCTTTTGTTTGGATAACTTGCTCTAAGTGGAGTCTAAAATATAAACTGTTATATAACACAGCTCTTCAATTTTCACTTATTTGGTTTTGTGGTTTTCTGTAATTTGAGATACACGGCTGCTGTATTGCATCCAGCAATGGGGGGTTACAAATAAAGCACCCGGGGGGCAAAATTTGGGCTCCAAACCCCTCGCCCTTCCCCTGGATGAGAGAGGAGTCTGTGCAGAGTTTGGCTGCGCTGGATCCTGCAGGGTCTAAATGCATGAAAGAAACAGAGACAGACCAACTAGGGCAGCAGTGTGGAGTAGTGGTTAGGGCTCTGGACTCTTGACCGGAGGGTCGAGGGTTCAATCCCAGGTGGGGGGGACACTGCTGCTGTACCCTTGAGCAAGGTACTTTACCTAGATTGCTCCAGTAAAAACCCAACTGTATAAATGGGGAATTGTATGTAAAAATAATGTGATATCTGTATAATGTGAAATAATGTATAATGTGATATCTTGTAACAATTGTAAGTCGCCCTGGATAAAGGCGTCTGCTAATAAATAAATAATAATAATAATAATAATAATAACTTTCTGCTTTACATATTAAGATTAAGAATGGGACAAGCAATTATTTACAGTAATGCATTTATTTTGACCACAGTATTAATATCCATAATAACTCCTTGTAAATAATTCAACAGGAAGCTAATTGTCACTGGCATGTGCTGAATGCGCGTACAGATTACATGCCTGCACGTTTTAACAGAAAGGAACAGCAGATCGTTACGTCATCAGCTACAAGGTGAACGACGTCACAAAGACGTTAGATTTAAAGAGAAATGAACGACGTCAACAAGCCTATAAATAATTACGTCGACTGTTTGTTTTCAAACACACTTTCCCTTGATAAAGGCGTGCTAAACCACACCGGAACTGCGGCAAGTTAAAACTTATACAGACGCATTATATACATATATATAAGGGCAGCTGGCTCTTTGAGCTAATATATAAATAAATATATATATCAAACACAGGCTCCCTTGAGAAAGATATGTACAACATATCGAAACGTTGGGCAGCTATATATTATTATTATTATTATTATTATTATTATTATTATTATTATTAACAAGGTAACATTATTATATACCTCCAATGTTTTGATTCAAACACACGCTTCCGTCAGAAAGATATGTACAAAATATCGATACGTTTGGCAGCTGGCTATGAGCTAATTATATATAGATAGATAGATAGATTGACACAAACACACACGTATTTAATATTACAGTTCAGGTTATTT